>NC_057811.1:236110718-236268967 GCF_018294505.1 Triticum aestivum | reverse complement strand
GGGGCCACGTGGCGCGTGCCCGTTGGCTCGGGGCGGCGGCGGCATTTCGTCCGACCGGACCGGACGTGTCCGACGGCGGAGAGGGAGCGGGCTAGGGTTTCGGGGCCCGGATTGGGAGGAGGGTGCACATATTTATATGTAGAGGGAGCTAGGAGACTCCAAATGGAGTGCGGTTTTCGCCCACACGATCGTGATCGAACGACCGAGAGCATGGAGGGGACTTAGATGGGTTATTGGGCTGTTTGGAGGGGGGTTTGGCTGCAACACACAAAAGGCCTTTGCGGTTACCCGGTTAACCGTTGGAGCATCAAACGACCTCCAAATGGAACGAAACTTGACAGGTGGTCTACCGGTGGTGTACCAAGGCCACTTGACAAACTTCGGTCCATTCCGAGAACGTTTAACACCCGCTCACGAAAAGAGACAAGAGGGGTGCGCCGGTGCACGTGGGAGTGTCGGATTGCAAAACGGACAACGGGGAAAATGCTCGGACGCATGAGACGAACACGTATGCAAATGAGATGCACATGATGACATGATATGAGATGCATGACATGAACAAAATGCAAAACGAGAGACAAAACCCGACCACGGAGGGAATATCATAACACATAGCCGAAAATGGCAAGAGTTGGAGTTACAAATATGGAAAGTTACATCCGGGGTGTTACACATTTCTCCTTCACTCATGGAGTCGTAGGTTCCGTCGTCGTTGAGGATCATGGTGCGCTTGTTTGTGCACTCGAAGGACTTGTGGCCTCGGCCTCCGCATGTGAACACTTGATGGAACTTGTCTTGATGTCTTATCGGTTGGAGTAGATGATGATGAAGCTTTCTTGAAGTTGCTTGTAGTAGGAGGACGACTTGAGCGTGTCGAAGTTTTGTAACTTGACTTGTCGCCGTTGCTTGTAGATGGCTTGGTTGAAGGTGTTGGAGTCGTCGAAGCTTGATTGTTGGAGAGGCCATAGGACTTGGATGAGAACTTGGCATACTTGAAGTCGTCTTGTACTTGCCGTTCCGCTTTGGTAGCTTGATGCACGAGCTCGATGAGGTTCGAGTATGGTTGGAAGTCGGCAATCTTCTTGATAGGGTGATTGAGTCCATTCAAGAAACGTGCCATAGTTTGCTCATCATCTTCTTTGACATTGGCTTGTATCATGGCAATCTCCATTTCCTTGTAGTACTCTTCAACGCTCTTGGTTCCTTGCTTGAGTTGTTGGAGTTTCTTGAAAAGGTCGCGGTTGTAGTAGTTTGTCACGAATCGTGCTCTCATGACATCCTTCATTTGTGCCCAATTGGTGATGGGTGGTTCACCTCTTGCCGCTCGGCGCTCAATGACTTGTTCCCACCAAATGAGGACGTAGTCTTGGAATTCAAGCGATGCCATTGCGATCTTCTTCTCTTCTTCGTAGTTGTGCAAGCGAAAGATTTTGTCAACCTTCAATGCCCATGATATGTACTCTTCGGGGTCATTGGTTCTGGTAAACTTGGGCATGGTGAACTTTAGCTTGCCATATCGTTGCTCTTCATTGTGTTGGGGTCGGGGATGATGACGCCCATGTCGGTGAGGATTGGCAATCTCATGTTGCTCTTGGCGAGGAGGGTTGGCTTCCTCATGTTGCTCTTGGCGAGGAGGGTTGTCGACCTCATGTTGCTCTTGGCGAGGACGGGGTCCATTGTCTTCTTGCTCTCGATGGACTTGACGTTCTTGTCTCGCTTGAGGAGGAGCTTCTCTATCTTGACGAGAAGCTTGTCGATCTTGACGAGGAGCTTGACGATGCACACGTACTTGGTAAATCCTTTCTTGAGCTTCACGTAGTTGTTGTTCTTGACGTTGCGCCTCGGCGTCTTGTGCATCTTGATGTTGTCGCGCTCGCTCCTCTTGTTCTTGTTGTCGTTGGCGTTGCCGTTCTTGTGCTTGTGCGAAAGCAGCTTGGTTTTGACGATGTCGATGCTCTTGAGAGTCGGTGTCGTTAGAGGATTGCGGTTAGCTTGACGGTCTTGACGCGCAGCACGACGAAGAGTGTTCGATGTCGGTGTACTTGAACCGGAGATAGTGTCGTCGGAGTGATGACTTGAGCGGCTCCGTCTTGAAGAGGACGAAGTTGTATAAGAGCGGACCATCATGGTTCGGATATCTTCTTTGAGGGAACTCATGGATGTGTCGAAGTAGTCTCTTGTACGTTGCTCGGATTGTCGTAGGTCGGTGGCACGATTATCGATGTGGTCGCCCAAAGCAAGTTGTTCTTGATGCAAAGCTCGGTGTGCACCAAATAGTTGAGTCTTGGTGACGTAGGATGACATGTCGTCGTCTTGCTCCAAGAAGAGTGGGTTGGTAGAAGTACTTGGCCTATCCATCATTCCAAACAAAGATATGTGAGTGGGAGAAAGAGAAGAACCAATACCAAATGTACCTTGACCGATGTTGAAAATGGATCAAAGATCAATCCAATGTGTAGCAATGAAATAGCACAGTTGGTACCAATTCTTGTCGGTTCTCACACCTACACAAGTAAAGCTTATGGTGGAGCTTGGTTAGGATGGTGGCACAAAATTTGATGCAATTGTAAGTGAGACTCAATAATGTTGGAAAAGATTCACAAATTTGCAAATGCAACAAGTAGACCAATAGCAAGATATGGGACACGGAAACACACACGCAAATAGATAAGTGGGGTTGGGCAACCAAGGATGAGCCAAAATGTGGAATCCACCAAGATGCTCTTGTTGAACAACACTAGAGAGACGCTAGCACGATTGCACAATAGGCGGATACGAACTTGTGCACAACCTACTAAGCAAAAATGCAACCACTTCTATCCCAAGTATGCTATATGTATGATGTTTCTATGCTTTTGATCCAAGATGATCGAGTATGACAATCTTAATGTTGTATGATGCTATGGTTGTTGCTTATAAGCTCTTTGCTTATCGTTCCTTTTTTCTTAAAAGCTTGTTTGGCTCTTTGTTGTTTGATCTCTTTTCTCATGCAATGCTTCACGAACCAAGATAGCAATTGTGTATGCGAAGACAACTTTGTGACACAATAGATGTTTCCAAGATATGCAACTCAATGATGGTATGTATGCTATGGGAAGTATGAACATTAATGTGCACAAGTCACGTTGCCGGCAATACTCAAAGGCTAGTCTCGATGGGTAAGCTACGCAAAAGTAAGGCTATGGGGTTATCAATGCAAATGCAAGAGAGTATGATGATATCATCATACCAAGATGATATGAAGGTGAAGGTGATACCAAAGTGATGTAGCCGTTCGTAGTAGTCCTTGGCGAAGATGAGCGGTGGTGATGTTGATGCCGAACCGTACCTACATAGCCGAAACACAATAGGACACGGAAACCACAACTCAAATTCTCAAAGCAAAACGGGTCAAAATTGTCGGAGTTGGTAGCGGGAAAGGCTATGGTGGTGCTATGCAAAAGTGGTGGTGGTATGCGGAAGTGTATGTGGGCACCGGGACAAAATTGGACGAAAGTTAGGCGGTAAACAGAGTGGAGGATGGAGTTGATGCTGTCAGGGGCCGGATGTCCGGGCTGATGGCCGGATGTCCGGGTCGGGCCGGATGTCCGGGCTGTCGGGCCGGATGTCCGGGCTCGGGATCCGTGGAAGAACACCGCGTGGAGAGGTCAAATCCGGTGCAAAATTCGGAAGATTTTGTGGATGGAATTTGGGGAAAAGATGGGGAAAAGCTAGATCTACCTGCAACAAAACTTCATCACACCAACAAATCACAAAAAACATTTGGGGCTATTTTTGTGGGGCAATTTTCGGATTAGGACGAAAAACAACAAAATCAAGCTAGAAAACAAAGAGAGGGGGCTCCGAAATCGTGATCAACGTGGCTCATGATACCAAGATGATGTAGGGTGGAACCCTAGATGGCCGATCTTTCACGAAAGGAGCGGATCCCTACGAAGAACGTGATGAACACGAGGGGAAACACGAGGGAAACACGAGAAGAACACGAGAGATATCACTCAACCAACAAGAATAGATCACACATGCGCTAGATCGATGAACACAAAGGTAAGATACAAGATCCAAAGTCAACAACGGACGATACAAACGGTAACCGGTTCTTCTCCGTGAGGAGGTCTTGATGGGGGCCACCCAAGAGGGGGTCTTGAATCCAAGGTGATCTTCTCCGAAGAGGGGCCGCAGTCTCTCTCGAGGAGGAGATCCGTAATGGATGAGCAAAGCTGTATCTCTAAATGAGCTAATCCTTTGCTAACCCTAGAAAGGGGAAGGGGATGGAGTATATATAGTCTAGGGGCGAAGAGGTACATGGGCTTCGGCCATTTACTGTGCGCAGACAGACGGAGCCGGATGTCCGGGCGTCGGGCCGGATGTCCGGGGCTTCAGGACGGGTCGGATGTCCGGGCTGGGGGCCGGATGTCCGAGCTGGCGTGGATGCGTTCTGTGCTCTCTGGATAGGCGGGATCGGATGTCCGGGTGAGAGGCCGGATTTCCGGGCTTTCGAGAGGAGCCGGATGTCCGGGCATGGGGCCGGATGTCCGGGCCCTGTAGCACTTCGATGGCTGGGCTGCTGCTCTTGTTGATGTCTCCAGCGGCCGGATGTCCGGGGTTGGGGCCGGATGTCCGGGCCCTGGAGCTCTCTTCTTCTCCTTCCGGCGGTTCTCTTTATCCGTGAACTCGGTGGCTTCTCCGTCTTCACGTGCATCCTCGGGAGGTTCCTCTTGGCACCTAATCATGCATAGCATATCGGACTTAGGTAGTAACCATGTCTCGAGTGGATCATATGTGATATCACTAAGGAAAGAAGTCACCTCGTTCTCGAGAGCTCTAGCTCGTGCTCGTGTCATAGGTCCTCTTGGCTCTTGATGAGACGTCGGGAGGTTCCTCATGGGATGCTCTGTATCAAGTGTTGTTGCCTTGTTTAAATTGTTCAAATTTGCGAAGCAATTCACGACGATAGTAAGGTGGGAAAAATTGTTGTCTTATTACATCTTTGAAACCTTTCCAAGTTGTGGGTTGGTTATCAATGTTTTTCTTACAATGCACACTCCACCAAACAGAAGCAAAACCAGTAAATGCTCTAGTGGCAGCTCGTACTCGCTCAAGTTTAGAAAAGTCATGGTGACTAAAAACTTGTTCTACTTCAAGCTCCCAAGCTAGATAAATAGCAGGATTAAATCTACCCTCAAATGACGGTAAAGAGATAACCTGACCATGTGCTTGTGTGTGTTGTCCCAACTCTCGTGATGGTGAAGATGTGTCCATCGTCCAAGAACTTCTATCTCCGGAACCTGTCATGATTAGTAGAAACAAGAAACAAAATTCGAGAATAATGTTCCGATGGACTATTAGGATGTGGTTGTAAAGTGATCACAGTAAAGCAAATATCAATATCTTACAAGTTCTCACCATGCGGCAGGTGGTGACTGGCAACCAGCGGTGTCAAATAACTCCGAAGATTGTGTAAAGCGATTGCCAGGGGAACATACATATACACAGTGTAGAAATATGTGGAGCTGGGTTGGCTATATATGGTAGCAAAAGATTAGCAATGATCAATTCAAAGATGCAATGTTGAATAAACGCTCAACGACGGTACTGTGCTGGTCCTAGGCTAGACCGGACTAGAGACGCGAGCCTAGAACACTAATGAGGTCACGGCATAGCACAACTAGCATCAATGAAGGATACTAAGTAGCTCTGGACAGCAAGATATAAGTGAAGATCACAACAACAGTAAAAATAATGATGAAAGACAACTGCCAAACAGGATATACAACAACTCTCTTTCCAACTTTCCTCTTGAAAAGTTTGAGCCAATTTTATGATAAATTTTTTCAAAGAATGCTACTAACTCAAGCTTTCTAATGCAAAAAGAATCACTCAATTCCGAGTTGATATGAGGAGTCAAAATTTTTTGAAACTGGCTTGAAAAACTGGAACAAGCTGTGTTCGCGAACTTCGGAGGGCAAAATGATGAGGACATCAATACCATTGTTACACCCACAGCCCCTACTGTTACATATAATGAACCAATTACTAGAGCTCACGCACGCCAATTAAATTACCACGTACTTTCGTGATGAGGACATGACTACCTTGGATACGACCAAAAATATTGCATACATGCATATTCGTCAGGTGATTTCTAGTGCAAATTATTCAATAATCTATTTATGTTATCCAGAACAAAAATACTTCACACACCTTTGTGTTTTGTCTAATTGCAGGTGTATGGGACATTTGTACAATCCACATATGAAGATAGGGGAAAAGGAGAAGTTTAGGTTCTGTTCAAAAAGTCCTCTCACGTCACTTTTCGGCTAAGAGAAGATAGAGTCCAAGTCTCTCACGTTCTGGATTCAGATTCGGACTGCACAGACATACCTGACTCAAAACGCCAACAACTTTTTCATACGGACTCCGAATTGGGTGATTCGTTTTTTGTTGGAAAGTAGATTTCGTCCTCTTTCCAACCCAACTGGATTCACCTTTAAATTCGTCCGGAGCGTTGAGATATGGACGAAACAATCTAACGCTGCAGCAGATTCCGAGTCAAACAACAAGTCCAAAGGTGTTGCATCACCTCCACTTGGGCCCATGAGCCTTGTACAACCTAGGGTTGGTTTTAGGCTGCCTTGGGACGTCCTCGCACCTCCTTGGCCTCCACCCCTTGCTCCTATATAAGTAGATCCATCTAGTAGCTTTTTGCTTCGGATTTGTTTAGTTAAAAGCTAGCCATTGCAACTTCGTGTACTTCGTTTGTGTCCAACGACCAGACCAAGACCGCTTACGGATCCCCACCTTTATCAATACTTCATCTATATTCGCAATATTCAGATTGCATTATCATATTCTTGTTTGTTCTTCGATTGCATGCGGGAATAGACCTTCGTGGTCAGGCTGATTGTGCTTCCAGCATCGTCAGTAACCTCGGGAGATTGGTTTAGCGATTGCTAAGGCGCAACGTCGTGCACGTTTGTAGTCGGACCGTCAAAGTCGGCTCCACCAAATCGATAGTTATCATCTCATCGAAAGATCGGGACACCCTCGCCTCTATCAAGTGGTATCAGTTTTCAGGTTGCTCGGTGAGAATTTCCAGTTTCCCCTAGATTAGATTTATTTTCTTACCTATTTTCCAAGAAAAAGCCACAAAAAAGTTAGATCTATTCATCCTTTTGTCCAAGCCAGTCTGAGCCTTTGCAATTTTCTTTTCATTGTTTGCATTATTGAATTATCGGTTGCATCGTCGTGTCGAGTTGCTGGTCTTAGTGTCTAGTTCGTTTAGAGTTTCGAGTTTTGTTCACATTAGTCACGTCGCCGCTGCATCGTTATCCCTTCCGTCATGGTCAGGTTATCTCTTTACCGTCATTTGAGGGTAGATTTAATCTTGCTATTTATCTAGCTTGGGAGCTTGAAGTAGAATAAGTTTTTAGTCACCATGACTTTTCTGAACTTGAGCGAGTGCGAGCTGCCACTAGAGCATTTACTGGTTTTGCTTCTGTTTGGTGGAGTGTGCATTGTAAGAAAAACATTGATAACCAACCCACAACTTGGAAAGATTTGAAAAATGTAATGAGACAACAATTTTTCCCTCCTTACTATCGTCGTGAATTGCTTTGCAAATTTGAACAATTTAAACAAGGCAACAACACTGTTCATGCTTACTACCAAGAGTTCAAATCTTATATGCATCATTGTGACATAGAAGAATCTGAGGATGATACAACGAATAGATTTTTTGGTGGTTTGAACCATGATATTCAGGCACGATTTCAGTATATTCCTCGTTGCATTACTGGTATGTATGTTCGTGCTTGTACCTTTGAGAGACAGATACAGGAGGATGCATTGGGTGACTACAACAACTACTATTCTAGTTCATGCTCACCACCACCGCTTGGTTCCTCCACCGTTGCACCTACTAGAGCAGCCACACCTCAGATTGTGAGCGCAACATCATCTCAAGAGTATGGTACATTGCCATCATCCGTACCTACATCAGCTACATCTTTGCGACAAGGTAACTGTAAAGGTATTGATAATATAACTTCACATGAGAATGATGCATGCCTAGTTAACTTGAATACATCATGTGTTGAGTTAGCTGTTGATTTGAGCGCATCACCTATTTTAGAGAATCATGTTACTGTCATGAATGCGTCATGTGATCAGCCAACTGAAATACCAACAATTTTGAGTGCACCCAATGAATTAACTGTTGATGCAAAAGAACCAATGTTTAATCATTTTGATATGACCTCTAATCTTGGTGATGATTCTGTGTCAAATGACTTATTGCATGTTTGCTTATTTAAGCATGTTGTACCATGTAAATTTGATGCAAGTAAGGTTTATTCACCAATGTTAGGATGGTTTAATGATGAATATTGTCAATCTTTTCATATGAATAAGAGCTTCACTTATATGTGCAAACCGAGTTGCAATACTTTCATACCTTCTACTTCTTGTGATAATATTTTGGCTTTATATTTTATTAACTATGAAAGTTACTCATGTATACATGTGTCATATGTGCAAAATCCACGGGAAGTAAAAATGGATGACATATACATATACAACATGTACACCTTGCCTCTTTTGTTAGCCCCATTTCAGATTAAGCAACGCCGAGGACGGCTTTATTTTCAAGAAGGGGAGGATGATGAGGACATGACTACCTTGGATACGACCAAAAATATTGCATACATGCATATTTGTCAGGTGATTTCTAGTGCAAATTATTCAATAATCTATTTATGTTATCCAAAAAAAAATACTTCACACACTTTTGTGTTTTGTCTAATTGCAGGTGTATGGGATATTTGTACAATCCACATATGAAGATAGGGGAAAAGGAGAAGTTTAGGTTCTGTTCAAAAAGTCCTCTCACGTCACTTTTGGGCCAAGAGAAGATAGAGTTCAAGTCTCTCACGTTCTGGATTCAGATTCGGACTGCACAGACATACCTGACTCAAAACGCCAACAACTTTTTCATACGGACTCCAAATTGGGTGATTCTTTTTTTGTTGGAAAGTAGATTTCATCCTCTTTCCAACCCAACTAGATTCACCTTTAAATTCGTCCGGAGCGTTGAGATATGGACGAAACAATCTGACGCTGCAGCAGAATCCGAGTCAAACAACAAGTCCAAAGGTGTTGCATCACCTCCATTTGGGCCCATAAGCCTTGTACGACCTAGGGTTGGTTTTAGGCTGCCTTGGGACGTCCTCCCACCTCCTTGGCCTCTACCCCTTGCTCCTATATAAGTAGATCCATCTAGTAGCTTTTTGCTTGGGATTTGTTTAGTTAAAAGTTAGCCATTGCAACTTCGTGTACTTCGTTTGTGTCCAACGACCAGACCAAGACCGCTTACGGATCCCCACCTTTATCAATACTTCATCTATATTCGCAATATTCAGATTGCATTATCATATCTTGTTTGTTCTTCGATTGTGTGCAGGAATAGACGTTTGTGGTCAGGCTGGTTGTGCTTCCACCGTCGTCAGTAACCTCGGGAGATTGGTTTAGCGATTGCTAAGGCGCAACGTCGTGCACGTTTGTAGTCGGATCGTCAAAGTCAGCTCCACCAAATCGATAGTTATCATCTCATCGAAAGATCGGGACACCCTCGCCTCTATCATTTCGTTTCTTGGTAATGATTCTAATGTTCATGAGAATATGATGCTGCCTAAATTGGATACTTTTGTTTTGCTTACAAATGAAGGGCCTAGCTTGGAGAAGGATGAACATTGGAGCAAGAACAAGCATGGAGTTGATGGCATGCGCAAGGGGAACAAGAACGGAGTTACAAGTGATGATTTCAGGACTTTGAAGCCACCATAAGGAGTGAATGAAGCCTTGGACGAAATATACAAGATGCCACTTCATAAATTTCGTCCAGAGGCTATTCTAGGTGCTGAGTCACCTTATTATTGGGCCAGGCCCAGGTAATTTCGAAATACATAAGTATAGGCTGTTTTTAGAGTCCGTATGTGTGGGGAAACAAGAGATAGGGTTGGTTTCGGACCCCTACCCCAAGGGCCACGAAATCCCCCCCTCTTCCTCCATATATACAACCCTTAGGGCACCATTTAGACTTTGGGTTTTGTTTAGATTAAAAGTTTGCCATAGCTGCAACTTCGCGTACTTCATTTGTGTTCAACGACCAGACAAAGGCGTCACAGAACCCCACCTTGATCCATAAAGCTTTCCTCTTATATTCGCAATATCCAGATTGCAATCTTAGTTTCTTGCTTGTTCTTCGTTTGCCTGCAGGAAACAGACCTTCGTGGTCAGGTTGATCGTGCTCCGGCGTAGTCAATAGCCTCTCGGAGTTGGTTTAGCGATTGCTAAGGCGCGACGTCCTCGCACGTTCGTAGTCGGATCGTCAAAGTCGACTTCCTCCAAAACGATAGCCACCATCTCATTGAAAGACGGGACACCTTTGCCTCTATCAAGTGGTATCAGATTTTCAGGTTGCTCGGTGAGATTTTACAGTTTTTCGTAGTTTAGATCGAGTATGTTCTTCATACCTACAGTCCATGAAAAATCCAAAAAAAAATTTAGGGTTAGTTCATCATATCCGAACGAGTCTGAGCCTTTGCATAGTATTTTCAGTATTTTGCTTTGGTTAATTTGCGGTTGCATCGTCGTGTCAAGTTGCTGGTCTTAGCGTCTGGTTTCCCTTAGAGTTTCGAGTTCTGTTCACAAGTTGTCACGCCGCCGCCGCACCATCGTAATTGTTCCTAGCATATACCACCACCACCAACATATTCCTTACCGCTGCCATATACATCCGCCTGTCCACCACCAATCCGAGTCCACATATACATCTGCCTGTCCACCACCAATCCGAGGTCTTTTCATATTAGGTTTGTTTTCGATATCCATCTAGTTTTCGTTTTGTGTTTCCTTGCCTGAGTAGGTCTCAAAAAAAGAGTCTGGAGACCCCCGGGCAGTTTTTAGGCCAAAATTTTGGCGACCAAAAATAGTTTTTCCCTATCCTATTTTTAGGCTTTTCCGAGTCTTTTGAGACACTCGCCATCAGAGTGATTTTTTGTCGCACTTTCTCGCCGTCGCTGCCCTGATTTCCAAAAAAATTAGTAAAAAATGTACCCATTCTGTCAGTTTGACCTGCGAAGAGTTTTGAGACACTCGCCATTATAGTGATTTTTCGCAAAAAAAAGAGGAGCGCAAAAAAAAGAGGGCAAAAAAAACAGAGCAAAATAAATAAATTCCAGAGTGTGCTTTTTCCCTTGTTTACGTGCAGCGCCGTGATTATTGTTAGTGTTCTAGGCTCGCGTCTCTAGCACGGTCTAGCCTAGGACCAGCACAGTACCGTCGTTGAGCGTTTATTCTACTTTGCATCTCTGAATTGATTATTGCTGACCCTTTTTGCTACCATATTATAAGCCTTCCCAGCTCCACATCATCTACATCGTGCGTTTGACTCTCCCTGGTAATCGCTCTATCCAAGCTTTGAGAGTTTTGCCTACAACGATTGCCAATCACCGCCTGCTGCTGGGTAAGAACTGGTAAGAATTTGAGATTTGCTTGACGGATTTGTGACACCCACGACCACCACCACTTGTTAGTAGTCTATAGGATCATATTTTTGTGTGTTTCTATTGCTGCTAACCATGCCAGGATCACAAGCCGACGAGATTAACTGGGAGAACTTAACGAACAAGGGGCTTCATGATAAGTTTCAGCAAATGATGACTGAACATGTGCAAGATGTGGTGAACAATTTTGAAGAGGCCATGGAGAAGATCACTGGCCTTGAGAAGACGTTCGAAACAAAGCTTGATAACAGATTTAATGAACTGCTTGCGCGTCTTCCACCACCAGCTGCACCACTGTAGCAGCAACAACAACAACAACAACAACAACAACAACAACAACAACAACAACGACGACGACGACGACGACTACCTCCACGTCGGGAAACAACCCTCCGCCGAGCGAGCCGTGTCCCTCTTCGGCCTGGCCAAACTGCTGGTGCTGCTGTTGATACTTCTGTGGCTCCTGCTGCTGATGTGGAGGAGGATGATTATGCGGGAGATTACGAGGATGAGGTTGATCAAAATCAGAACTACGTGCAACCACCAGCACCACAACCACCAGGTCGTCCACATGCAAATAATGGCAATGTTAGGGCTCCCTCTCAGGTACGAGATCATGACCATCTCCCTAAACTGAAATTGAATATTCCACCATTTGAGGGTAGATATGTTCCTGATATATATCTTACTTGGGAGTTAGAAACAGAACAACGATTTACATGTATACAATATCCTGAGGAGAGACGTGTTCCTGCTGCTGTTTGTGCTTTCACTAGCTTTGCATGTGTTTGGTGGTCTGAACATTGTAGATTATATCCTGTTCCAGCTACTTGGGCTGCTTTGAAAACTGCTATGCGTACTCGTTGGGTTCCACCATATTATCAACGTGAATTACTTCAAAAATTGCAGCGCTTAAGACAAGGAAAAAATTCTGTAGAAGAATATTATCAGGAATTACAAACTGGCTTGATTAGATGTGGTATTGTTGAGGAGAATGAAGCTATGCTTGCACGTTTTATGGGTGGATTAAATAGAGAGATTCAGACCATTCTAGAGTATAAGGATTATAATAATATCACTCGTTTATTCCATCTTGCTTGTAAAGCTGAACATGAAGTGCAGGATCGACAGGCATTGGCGCGAACTAACTTTTCTGCAGGTCGACCTTCATCATGGACACCACGTGCATCATCTACTTCCACTACACCATCACCTCCTTCAGGTGCCACCTCCAACCGTGATACAAGAAAGCAGGCACAACCACCACTATCTGCCAAGAGCACACCTGTCGGGCCCGCACAGAGCTCTTCTTCTTCCATGGCGTCACAGGGCACACAAGTGATATTATTTGTCGTCGTTGTAGGGAAGAGGACATTTTGCGAGATAATGCAAATCTCAGCGTGTGATGATTGCTACTGAGGATGGTGGGTATGAGTCCGCTACTGACTATGGTGAGGAGACTTTGGCTCTTATTACACATGAAGAACACGGTGGAGATGATTCTGATCATGACACGCAATACATGGCTGCTGAAGATGCTGACAGGTATGAATGTTTAGTTGCTCAACGTGTTTTGAGTGTGCAGGTTACACAAGCTGAGCAAAATCAGAGGCATAATTTGTTCCATACAAAGGGAGTTGTGAAGGAACGTTCTATTCGTGTCATCATAGATGGAGGGAGCTGCAACAACTTGGCTAGCATGGAGATGGTGGAGAAGCTATCTCTTACCACAAGACCACATCCACATCCTTACTACATCCAATGGTTCAACAACAGCGGCAAGGTTAAGGTAACATGTACTGTTCGTGTGCATTTTAGTATCTCTACATATGCTGATTATGTTGATTGTGATGTGGTACCTGTGCAAGCGTGTTCCTTATTACTTGGTAGACCATCGCAATTTGATAAAAATTCTATACACCATGGTAGAAACAATCAGTATACTCTTGTTCATAATGATAAAAATATTACTTTGCTTCCTATGACTCCTGATTCCATTTTGAAAGATGATATTAATAGAGCTAATAAAGCAAAACAGGAGAAAAATAAGAGTGAAAATCAGATTGTGGCAAAAGAATTTGAGCAACAGATGAAGCCTAATAATAAACCATCTAGTGTTGCTTCTGAAATTAAATTGAAAAGTGCATGTTTACTTGCCACCAAATCTTATATTGATGAGCTAGATTTTAGCAAATCTGTTTGCTATGCTTTTGTGTGCAAAGAGGCATTATTTCATTCGAGGACGTGCCTTCCTCTTTGCCCCCTGCTGTCACTAACATTTGCAGGAGTTCGCTGACGTCTTCCCACAAGACGTGCCACCGGGATTACCACCTATTCGAGGGATTGAGCATCAAATTGACTTAATTCCCGGTGCATCGCTACCCAACCGTGCACCATACCGTACCAATCCAGAGGAGACGAAGGAGATTATGCGTCAAGTACAGGAGCTGCTCGACAAAGGTTATATACGCGAATCTCTTAGTCCTTGCGTTGTTCCTATTATACTAGTGCCTAAAAAGGATGGTACGTCGCGTATGTGTGTTGATTGTAGAGGCATTAATAATATTACTATTCGTTATCGTCATCCTATTCCTAGGCTAGATGATATGCTTGATGAATTGAGTGGCTCTACAATATTCTCCAAAGTTGATTTGCGTAGTGGATACCATCAAATTCGTATGAAATTGGGAGATGAATGGAAAACAGCATTTAAAACTAAGTTTGGTTTATATGAGTGGTTAGTCATGCCTTTTGGGTTAACTAATGCACCTAGTACTTTCAGGAGACTAATGAACGAAGTTTTACGTGCTTTCATTGGACGATTTGTGGTAGTCTATTTTGATGATATACTGATTTATAGCAAATCTTTGGAAGAACATTTGGAACATTTACGTGCTGTTTTTATTGCTCTACGTGATGCACGTTTGTTTGGTAACCTTGGGAAGTGCACCTTTTGCACCGACCGAGTATCTTTTCTTGGCTATGTTGTTACTCCACAGGGAATTGAAGTTGATAAAGCCAAGATTGAAGCTATTGAGAGTTGGCCGCAGCCCAAAACGGTCACACAAGTGCGGAGTTTTCTTGGACTCGCTGGTTTCTATAGGCGTTTTGTGAGAGATTTTAGCACCATTGCTGCACCTCTCAACGAGCTTACAAAGAAGGATGTGCCTTTTGTTTGGGGTACCGCACATGAAGAAGCCTTCACTGTATTGAAAGATAAGTTGACACATGCTCCTTTACTCCAACTTCCTGATTTTAATAAGACTTTTGAGCTTGAATGTGATGCTAGTGGAATTGGATTAGGAGGTGTGTTATTACAAGATGGCAAACCTGTTGCATACTTTTCTGAAAAATTGAGTGGGCCTAGTCTGAACTATTCTACTTATGATAAAGAATTATATGCTCTTGTTCGGACTTTAGAAACATGGCAACATTATTTATGGCCCAAAGAATTTGTTATACATTCTGATCATGAATCTTTGAAACACATTAAAAGTCAAGTACTCAAATGAAAGCTAGCGACGAGCCGCATCTAAATAGTTGCAGAAGCTAGTTCAATATTTGACACCTTAAAATCGGCTTCTAAATAGGTGTTTTTGTGATAGAGGCAAAGGTGTCCCGTCTTTCGATGAGATGGTGGCTATCGTTTTGGAGGAAGTCGACTTTGACGATCCGACTACGAACGTGCGAGGACGTCGCGCCTTAGCAATCGCTAAACCAACTCCGAGAGGTTATTGACCACGCCGGAGCACGATCAACCTGACCACGAAGGTCTGTTTCCTGCAGGCAAACAAAGAACAAGCAAGAAACTAAGATTGCAATCTGGATATTGCGAATATAAGAGGAAAGCTTTATTGATCAAGGTGGGGTTCTGTGACGCCTTTGTCTGGTCGTTGAACACAAACGAAGTACGCGAAGTTGCAGCTATGGCAAACTTTTAATCTAAACAAAACCCAAAGTCTAAACGGTGCCCTAAGGGCTGTATATATGGAGGAAGAGGGGGGCATTTCGTGGCCCTTGGGGAAGGGGTCCGAAACCAACCCTATCTCTTGTTTCCCCACACATACGGACTCTAAAAACAGCCTATACTTATGTATTTCGAAATTACATGGGCCTGGCCCAATAATAAGGTGACGCAGCACCTATAATAGCCTCTGGACGAAATTTATGAAGTGGCATCTTGTATATTTCGTCCAAGGCTTCATTCACTCCTTATGGTGGCTTCAAAGTCCTGAAATCATCACTTGTAACTCCGTTCTTGTTCCCCTTGCGCATGCCATCAACTCCATGCTTGTTCTTGCTCCAATGTTCATCCTTCTCCAAGCTAGGCCCTTGATTTGTAAGCAAAACAAAAGTATCCAATTTAGGCAGCATCATATTCTCATGAACATTAGAATCATTACCAAGAAACGAAAGTACCTGGTAATTTAATTGGCGTGCGCGAGCTCTAGTAATTGGTCCATTATATGTAATAGTAGGGGCTGTCGGTGTAACAATGGTATTGATGTCCTCATCAAAGGAATATTAAGGCCTCCATTTAATAGAGAACCGGAACAAAGCATTAACACATAGTGAATACATGAACTCCTAAAACTACGGTCATCACCGGGAGTGGTCCGGACTATTGTCACTCCGGGGTTGCTGAATCATAACACGTAGTAGGTGACTATAACTTGCAAGATCGGATCTAGAACATGGATATAATTGTGATAACATAAATGGTTCAGATCTGAGTTCGTGGCACCCGGGCCCAAAGTGACAAGCATTAAGCATAGCAAAGTCATAGCAACATCAATCTAAGAACATAGTGGATACTAGGGATCAAGCCCTAACAAAACTAACTCGATTACATGATGAATCTCATTCAACTCCTCACCGACCAGTGAGCCTACGGAGGAATTACTCACTCCCGGTGGGGAGCATCATGGAATTAGCGATGGAGAAGGGTTGGTGATGATGAAGAACAAAGATCCCCCTCTCCGGAGCCCCAAACGGACTCCAGATCTGGGCTCCCAATGAAGAACATGAGGTGACGGCGGCTCCGTCTTGTGGATCGCGATAATTCTTTCTCCCTGATTTTTTTTGAAAAATAGGTTTTATAGCATCGGTTTCAGGGTCTGCAGGGCCACCAGGTGGGGACAACCCACCTGGGCGCGCCAGGAGAGGGGCGCGCGCCCTGGTGGGTTAATGATACGGGGCTAACCCGGTGTAGGCCGATCTTTCACGATTGGAGTGGGTTCCCTCGAAGAACACGATGAACACGGGGAAGAACGGAGAGAAATCACAAGGGGAAACACTCAAGAACAAGTCCAATCACACATCCACTAGACAATCAAACACACAAGATCCACAAGGTACACGAACAACAAAGGGAAAGATACAAGGTAGAGTTCATCTCCGTGAGGAGGTCTTGAAGGGGGTCCGCCCGTGAGGGGGTCTTGATGATATATCCCGCAGGATCTTCTTCTAGATGGAGGTCTTGGCCTCCAAAGGAGTAGTAGTCTCTCTCTCTCTCAAGAGTAGAGTGGTACAAGGAGCAAAGCTATCTATCAATGAGCTATCACTTTGCTAACCCTAACTAGGAGGAGGGGGAGTAGTATATATAGTCTAAGCCACGAAGGGCTAAGTGGGAAAGGGATACATGGGTGATAGAGGCAAAGCTGTCCCGATGTTTCGATGAGATAGCAATCGTTTTCTGTGGGAGTCGACTTTGACGATCCGACTACGAACATGCGAAGACGTCGCGCCTTAGCAATCGCTAAACCAACTTCCGAGGGGTTATTGACCATGCCGGAGCACGATCAACCTAACCACGAGGGTCTTTCCTGCGAGCGAACGAAGAACAAGCAAGAAACTGAGATTGCGATCAGGATATTGCGAATAAAAGAGGAAAGCTTTATTAATGAAGGTGGGGTTCTGTGACGCCTTTGTCTGGTCGTTGAAGACAAACGAAGTACGCGAAGTTGCAGCTATGGCGAACTTTTAATCTAAACAAAACCCAAAGTCTAAACGATGCCCTAGGGGCTGTATATATGGAGGAAGAGGGGGGGAATTTTGTGGCCCTTGGATGAGGGGTCCGAAACCCACCCTAACTCTTGTTTCCTCACACATACGGACTCTAAAAACAGCCTATATTGAAGTATTTCGAAATTACATGGGCCTGGCCCAAAAATAAGGTGACGCGGCACCTAGAATAGCCTCTGGATGAAAGTTATGAAGTGGCATCTTGTATATTTCGTCCAAGGCTTCATGCACTCATTATGGTGGCTTCAAAGTCCTGAAATCATCACTTGAAACTCTGTTCTTGTCTCCCTTGCGCATGCCATCAACTCCATGCTTGTTCTTGCTCCAATGTTCATCCTTCTCCAAGCTAGGCCCTTCACTTGTAAGGAAAACAAATGTATCCAATTTAGGCAGCATCATATTCTCATGAACATTAGAATCATTACCAAGAAACGAAAGTACCTGGTAATTTAATTGGCGTGCGCGAGCCCTAGTAATCGGTCCAGTATGTATAGTAGCAGGGGTTGTGGGTGTAACAATGGTATTGATGTCCTCATCATCCTCCCGTTCTTGAAATGAAGTCGTCCTCGACGGAAGCTCATCTTCCTCACCCAAATAAGGCTTCAAATCTGCAATGTTAAAAGTGGGACTAACCCCAAAATCTGCAGGCAGCTCAAGTTTATATGCATTATCATTTTTTTTTTCTAACACCTTAAAAGGACCATCAGCACGTGGCATTAGCTTTGATTTGCGCAAATTAGGAAACCTATCCTTACGCAAATGTAACCAAACAAGATCTCCAGGTGCAAAGACAACATGTTTTCTACCCTTATCTCCAGCAAGTTTATATTTAGCATTCATACGCTCAATGTTTTCCTTAGTTAACTCATGCATTTTTAAGATCAATTCAGCACGTTGTTTAGCATCAAAATTAACCTTCTCCGAAGATGGAAGAGGCAACAAATCAATGGGTGCACGAGGTAGGAAACCATACACAATTTCAAAAGGGCACATCTTAGTAGTAGAATGCAACGAACGATTATAAGCAAATTCAATATGAGGCAAGCATTCTTCCCACATTTTCTTATTATTCTTCAAAACAGCCCTAAGCATAGTAGATAATGTTCTATTGACTACTTCAGTTTGACCATCAGTTTGGGGGTGACAAGTAGTACTAAAAAGAAGTTTAGTCCCGAACTTAGCCCATAAACATCTCCAAAAGTGACTAAGAAATTTAGTATCACGATCTGAAACAATAGTATTTGGCACACCATGCAAGCGAATAATTTCATGAAAGAACAAACCAGCAACATTAACAGCATCATCGCTTTTATGACATGGTATAAAGTGTGCCATTTTCGAGAACCTATCCACGACAACAAATATGCTATCCCTCCCCTTCTTTGTTCGAGGTAAACCTAAAACAAAGTCCATAGATATATCCTCCCAAGGAACACTAGGTACAGGCAAAGGCATATATAAACCATGAGGATTGAGTCGTGACTTAACTTTTTGACATGTAGTGCAGCGAGCAACAAAACACTCAACATCCCGTCTCATCTTTGGCCAAAAGAAATGTGTAGCAAGTATATCCTCCGTCTTCTTCACGCCAAAGTGTCCCATTAGTCCTCCTCCATGCGCCTCCTGCAACAACAAAAGACGAACGAAGCTAGCTTGGAATGCATAGCTTGTTAGCACGAAACACAAATCTGTCATTAACGACGAACTTGTTCCATGTTCTACCTTCTTTACAATTCTGCAATACATCTTTAAATTCAGCATCATGCACATATTGATCTTTGATGGTCTCCAAACCAAATATTTTAAAGTCAAGTTGTGAAAGCATAGTATAACGACGAGACAGTGCATCGGCAATAACATTTTCTTTACCCTTCTTGTGTTTAATGACATAAGGGAAAGTCTCAATGAATTCAACCCATTTAGCATGTCTACGGTTCAGTTTAGCTTGACTTTTAATGTGTTTCAAAGATTCATGATCAGAATGTATAACAAATTCTTTGGGCCATAAATAATGTTGCCATGTTTCTAAGGTCCGAACAAGAGCATATAATTCTTTATCATAAGTAGAATAGTTCAGACTAGGCCCACTCAATTTTTCAGAAAAGTATGCAACAGGTTTGCCATCTTTTAATAACACACCTCCTAATCCAATTCCACTAGCATCACATTCAAGCTCAAAGGTCTTATTAAAATCAGGAAGTTGGAGTAAAGGAGCATGTGTCAACTTATCTTTCAATATCGTGAAGGCTTCTTCCTCTGCGGTACCCCAAACAAAAGGCACATCCTTCTTTGTAAGCTCATTGAGAGGTGCAGCAATGGTGCTAAAATCTCGCACAAAACGCCTATAGAAAACAGCGAGTCCAAGAAAACTCCTCACTTGTGTGACCGTTTTGGGCTGCGGCCAACTCTCAATAGCTTCAATCTTGGCTTTATCAACTTCAATTCCCTGTGGAGTAACAACATAGCCAAGAAAAGATACTCGGTCGGTGCAAAAGGTGCACTTCCCAAGGTTACCAAACAAACGTGCATCACGTAGAGCAATAAAAACAACACGTAAATGTTCCAAATGTTCTTCCAGAGAATTGCTATAAATCAGTATTTCATCAAAGTAGACTACCACAAATCGTCCAATGAAAGCACGTAAAACTTCGTTCATTAGTCTCATGAAAGTACTAGGTGCATTAGTTAACCCAAAAGGCATGACTAACCACTCATATAAACCAAACTTAGTTTTAAAAGCTGTTTTCCATTCCTCTCCCAATTTCATACGAATTTTATGGTATCCACTACGCAAATCAACTTTGGTGAATATTGTAGAGCCACTCAATTCATCAAGCATATCAACTAGCCTAGGAATAGGATGATGATAACGAATAGTTATATTATTAATGCCTCTACAATCAACACACATACGCGACGTACCATCCTTTTTCGGCACTAGAATAATAGGAATAGCACAAGGACTAAGGGATTCACGAATATAACCTTTGTCGAGCAGCTCTTGTACTTGACGCATAATCTCCTTCGTCTCCTCTGGATTGGTACGGTATGGTGCACGGTTGGGTAGCGATGCACCTGGAATTAAGTCAATTTGATGCTCAATCCCTTGAATAGGTGTTAATCCCGGTGGCACATCTTGTGGGAAGACGTCAGCGAACTCCTGCAAAATGTTAGTGACTGCAGGGGGCAAAGAGGAAGGCACGTCCTCGAATGAAAATAATGCCTCTTTGCACACAAAAGCATAGCAAACAAATTTGCTAAAAACTAGCTCATGAATATCAGATTTGGTGGCAAGTAAACATGGACTTTTCAATTTAATTTCAGAAGCAACACTAGATGGTTTATTATTAGGCTTCATTTGTTGCTCAAATTCTTTTGCCACAATCTGATTTTCACTCTTATTTTTCTCCTGTTTTGCTTTATTAGCTCTATTAATATCACCTTTCAAAATGGAATCAAGAGTCATAGGAAGCAAAGTAATATTTGTATCCTTATGAACAAGAGTATACTGATTGTTTCTACCATGGTGTACAGAATTTTTATCAAATTGCCATGGTCTACCAAGTAATAAGGAACATGCTTGCATAGGTACCACATCACAATCAACATAATCAGCATATGTAGAGATACTAAAATGCACCCGAACAGTACGTGTTACCTTAACCTTGCCGCTGTTGTTGAACCATTGGATGTAGTAAGGATGTGGATGTGGTCTTGTGGTGAGAGATAGCTTCTCCACCATCTCCATGCTAGCCAAGTTGTTGCAGCTCCCTCCATCTATGATGACGCGAATAGAACGTTCCTTCACAACTCCCTTTGTATGGAACAAATTATGCCTCTGATTCTGCTCAGCTTGTGTAACCTGCACACTCAAAACACGTTGAGCAACTAAACATTCATACCTGTCAGCATCTTCAGCAGCCATGTATTGCGTCTCATGATCAGAATCATCTCCACCGTGTTCTTCATGTGTAATAAGAGCCAAAGTCTCCTCATCATAGTCACTAGCGGACTCATACCCACCATCCTCAGTAGCAATCATCACACGCTGAGATTTGCATTCTCTCGCAAAATGTCCTCTTCCCTTACAACGACGACAAATAATATCACTTGTGTGCCCTGTTGACGCCATGGAAGAAGAAGAGCTCTGTGCAGGCCCGGTAGGTGTGCTCTTGGCAGATAGTGGTGGTTGTGCCTGCTTTCTTGTATCACGGTTGGAGGTGGCACCTGAAGGAGGTGATGGTGCAGTGGGAGTAGATGATGCACGTGGTGTCCATGATGAAGGTCGACCTGCAGAAAAGTTAGTTCGCGCCAATGCCTGTCGATCCTGAACTTCACGTTCAGCTTTACAAGCAAGATGGAATAAACGAGTGATATTATTATAATCCTTATACTCTAGAATGGTCTGAATCTCTCTATTTAATCCACCCATAAAACGTGCAAGCATAGCTTCATTCTCCTCAACAATACCACATCTAATCAAGCCAGTTTGTAATTCCTGATAATATTCTTCTATGGAATTTTTCCTTGTCTTAAGCGCTGCAAGTTTTGAAGTAATTCACGTTGATAATATGGTGGAACCCAACGAGTATGCATAGCAGTTTTCAAAGCAGCCCAAGTAGCTGGAACAGGATATAATCTACAATGTTCAGACCACCAAACACATGCAAAGCTTGTGAAAGCACAAACAGCAGCATGAACACATCTCTCCTCAGGATATTGTAAACATGTAAATCGTTGTTCAGTTTCTAACTCCCAAGTAAGATATATATCAGGAACATATCTACCCTCAAATGGTGGAATATTCAATTTTAGTTTAGGGAGATGGTCGTGATCTCGTACCTGAGGGGGAGCCCTAACATTGCCATTATTTGCATGTGGACGACCTGGTGGTTGTGGTGCTGGTGGTTGCACGTAGTTCTGATTTTGATCAACCGCATCCTCGTAATCTCCCGCATAATCATCCTCCTCCACATCAGCAGCAGGAGCCACAGAAGTATCAACAGCAGCACCAGCAGTTTGGCCAGGCTGAAGAGGGACACGGCTCGCTCGGCGGTGGGCTGTTTACTGACGTGGAGGTAGTCGTTGTTGTTGTTGTTGTTGTGGCAGAGGTGCGGCAGGTGCAGCCGGTGGTGGAAGACGTGCAAGCAGTTCATTAAATCTGTTATCGAGCTTTGTTTCGAACGTCTTCTCAAGGCCAGTGATCTTCTCCATGGCCTCTTCAAAATTGTTCAGCACATCTTGCACCTGTTCAGTCATCATTTGCTGAAACTTATCATGAAGCTCCTTGTTCGTTAAGTTCTCCCAGTCAATCTCGTCGGCTTGTGATCCTGGCATGGTTAGCAGCAATAGAAACACACAAAAATATGATCCTATAGACTACTAACAAGTGGTGGTGGTGGTGGGTGTCACAAATCCGTCAAGCAAATCTCAAATTCTTACCAGTTCTTACCCAGCAGCAGGCGGTGATCGGCAACCGATGTAGTCAAAACTCTCAAAGCTTGGATAGAGCGATTACCAGGGAGAGTCAAACGCATGATGTAGATGTATGTGGAGCTGGGAAGGCTTATAATATGGTAGCAAAAATGGTCAGCAATAATCAATTCAGAGATGCAAAGTTGAATAAACGCTCAACGACGGTACTGTGCTGGTCCTAGGCTAGACCGTGCTAGAGACGCGAGCCTAGAACACTAACAAAATCACGGCGCTGCACGTAAACAAGGGAAAACCACACTCTGGAAAAAAAATTCGCTCTGTTTTTTTGCGCTCTTTTTTTTGCGAAAAATCACTATAATGGCGAGTGTCTCAAAACTCTTCCCAGGTCAAACTGAGAGGATAGGTACAAAAAAAATTGACTATTTTTTTGGAAATCAAGGCAGCGACGACGAAAAAGTGCGACAAAAAATCACTATGATGGCGAGTGTCTCAAAACACTCCCTGGGACCTAAAAATAGGATAGGGAAAAATATTTTTGGTCGCCGAAATTTGGCCTAAAACCTGCCCGGGGTCGCCGATATTTTTTTCCCGAGACCTACTCAGGCAAGGAAACACGAAACAGAAAATAGATGGATCTCGAAAACAAACCTAATATGAAAAGAACTCGAATTGGTGGTGGATATATGGTGGTAGGATATGGCAGCGGTGGTGGTATATGGTAGCGGTGGTGGTATGTGGATACGGATCGGTGGTGGTATATGTATACGTATTGGTGGTGGTATATGGATATGGATTCAGAGCTGTGGCGGATAAGCAATGGTGGTAGATGGCAAGGCGATGATGATGGTGCGGCGGCGGCGTGACAACTTATGACCAGAACTCGAAACTCTAAAAGACTAGACTCTAAGACCAACAACTTGACACGACGATGCAACCGCAAATTCAACAAAGCAAAAACCCTAAAAAGATTATGCAAAGGCTCAGATTGGTTCGGATATGATGAACTAACCCTAATTTTTTTTATGGCTTTTTCGTGGACTGTAGGAATGAAGAACAGACTCGATCTAAACTACGAAAAACTGTAAAATCTCACCGAGCAACCTGGAAATCTGATACCACTTGATAGAGGCAAAGGTGTCCCGTCTTTCGATGAGAAGATGGATATCGCTTTGGTGGAAGTCGACTTTGACGATCCGACTACGAACGTGCGAGGACGTCGCGCCTTAGCAATCGCTAAACCAACTCCGAGAGGTTATCGACCACGCCGGAGCACGATCAACCTGACCACGAGGGTCTGTTTCCTGCGAGCAAACGAAGAACAAGCAAGAAACTGAGATTGCAATCTGGATATTGCGAATATAAGATGAAAGCTTTATTGATCAAGGTGGAGTTCTGTGACGCCTTTGTCTGGTCGCTGAACACAAACGAAGTACGCGAAGTTGCAGCTATGGCGAACTTTTAATCTAAACAAAACCCCAAAGTCTAAACGACGCCCTAAGGGCTGTATATATGGAGGAAGAGGGGGGGAATCTCGTGGCCCTTGAGGAAGGGGTCCGAAACCAACCCTATCTCTTGTTTCCCCACACATACGGACTCTAAAAACAGCCTATACTTATGTATTTCGAAATTACATGGGCCTGGCCCAATAATAAGGTGACGCAGCACCTAGAATAGCCTCTGGACGAAAGTTATGAAGTAGCATCTTGTATATTTCGTCCAAGGTTTCATGCACGCATTATGGTGGCTTCAACGTCTTGAAATCATCACTTGTAACTCCGTTCTTGTCCCCCATGCGCATGCCATCATCTCCATGCTTGTTCTTGCTCCAATGTTCATCCTTCTCAAAGCTAGGCCCTTCATTTGTAAGCAAAACAAATGTATCCAATTTAGGCAGCATCATATTCTCATGAACATTAGAATCATTACCAAGAAACGAAAGTACCTGGTAATTTAATTGGCGTGCGCGACCTCTAGTAATTGGTCCAGTATGTATAGCAGCAGGGGCTGTGGGTGTAACAATGGTATTGATGTCCTCATCATCCTCCCCTTCTTGAAATGAAGTCGTCCTCGACGGAAGCTCATCTTCCTCACCCAAATAAGGCTTCAAATCTGCAATGTTAAAAGTGGGACTAACCCCAAAATCTGCAGGCAGCTCAAGTTTATATGCATTATCATTTATTTTCTCTAACACCTTAAAAGGACCATCAGCACGTGGCATTAGCTTTGATTTGCGCAAATCAGGAAATCTATCCTTACGCAAATGTAACCAAACAAGATCTCCAGGTGCAAAGACAACATGTTTTCTACCCTTATCTCCAGCAAGTTTATATTTAGCATTCATACGCTCAATGTTTTCCTTAGTTAACTCATGCATTTTTAAGATCAATTCAGCACGTTGTTTAGCATCAAAATTAACCTTCTCCGAAGATGGAAGAGGCAACAAATCAATAGGTGCACGAGGTAGGAAACCATACACAATTTCAAAAGGGCACATCTTAGTAGTAGAATGCAATGAACGATTATAAGCAAACTCAATATGAGGCAAGCATTCTTCCCACATTTTCTTATTATTCTTCAAAACAGCCCTAAGCATAGTAGACAATGTTCTATTGACTACTTCAGTTTGTCCATCAGTTTGGGGGTGACAAGTAGTACTAAAAAGCAGTTTAGTCCCCAACTTAGCCCATAAACATCTCCAAAAGTGGCTAAGAAATTTAGTATCACGATCGGAAACAATAGTATTTGGCACACCATGCAAGCGAATAATTTCACGAAAGAACAAATCAGCAACATTAACAGCATCATCGCTTTTATGACATGGTATAAAGTGTGCCATTTTCGAGAAACTATCCACGTCAACAAATATGCTATCCCTCCCCTTCTTTGTTCGAGGTAAACCTAAAACAAAGTCCATAGATATATCCTCCCAAGGAACACTAGGTACAGGCAAAGGCATATATAAACCATGAGGATTGAGTCGTGACTTAGCTTTTTGACATGTAGTGCAGCGAGCAACAAAACGCTCAACATCCCGTCTCATCTTTGGCCAAAAGAAATGTGTAGCAAGTACGTCCTCTGTCTTCTTCACGCCAAAGTGTCCCATTAATCCTCCGCCATGCGCCTCCTGCAACAACAAAAGACGAAGAGAGCTAGCTGGAATGCATAGCTTGTTAGCACGGAACACAAATCCATCATTAACGACAAACTTGTTCCAGGTTCTTCCTTCTTTACAATTCTGCAATACATCTTTAAAATCAGCATCATGCACATATTGATCTTTGATGGTCTCCAAACCAAATATTTTGAAGTCAAGTTGTGAAAGCATAGTATAGCGACGAGAAAATGCATCAGCAATAACATTTTCTTTACCCTTCTTGTGTTTAATGACATAAGGGAAAGTTTCAATGAATTCAACCCATTTAGCATGTCTACGATTCAGTTTAGCTTGACTTTTAATATGTTTCAAAGATTCATGATCAGAATGTATAACAAATTCTTTGGGCCATAAATAATGTTGCCATGTTTCTAAAGTCCGAACAAGAGCATATAGTTCTTTATCATAAGTAGAATAATTCAGACTAGGCCCACTCAATTTTTCAGAAAAGTATGCAACAGGTTTACCATCTTGTAATAACACACCTCCTAATCCAATTCCACTAGCATCACATTCAAGCTCAAAAGTCTTACTAAAATCAGGAAGTTGGAGTAAAGGAGCATGTGTCAACTTATCTTTCAATACCGTGAAGGCTTCTTCCTGTGCGGTACCCCAAACAAAAGGCACATCCTTCTTTGTAAGCTCGTTGAGAGGTGCAGCAATGGTGCTAAAATCTCTCACAAAACGCCTATAGAAACCAGCGAGTCCAAGAAAACTCCGCACTTGTGTGACCGTTTTGGGCTGCGGCCAACTCTCAATAGCTTCAATCTTGGCTTTATCAACTTCAATTCCCTGTGGAGTAACAACATAGCCAAGAAAAGATACTCGGTCGGTGCAAAAGGTGCACTTCCCAAGGTTACCAAACAAACGTGCATCACGTAGAGCAAGAAAAACAGCACGTAAATGTTCCAAATGTTCTTCCAAAGATTTGCTATAAATCAGTATATCATCAAAATAGACCACCACAAATCGTCCAATGAAAGCACGTAAAACTTCGTTCATTAGTCTCATGAAAGTACTAGGTGCATTAGTTAACCCAAAAGGCATGACTAACCACTCATATAAACCAAACTTAGTTTTAAATGCAGTTTTCCATTCATCTCCCAATTTCATACGAATTTGATGGTATCCACTACGCAAATCAACTTTGGAGAATATTGTAGAGCCACTCAATTCATCAAGCATATCATCGAGCCTAGGAATAGGATGACGATAACGAATAGTAATATTATTAATGCCTCTACAATCAACACACATACGCGACGTACCATCCTTTTTAGGCACGAGTATAATAGGAACAGCACAAGGACTAAGAGATTCGCGTATATAACCTTTGTCGAGCAGCTCCTGTACTTGACGCATAATCTCCTTCGTCTCCTCTGGATTGGTACGGTATGGTGCACGGTTGGGTAGCGATGCACCGGGAATTAAGTCAATTTGATGCAATCTGAATATTGCGAATATATATGAAGTATTGATAGTGGTGGGAATCCGTAAGCGGTCTTGGTCTGGTCGTTGGACAAAAGGATGAATAGATCTAACTTTTTTGTGGCTTTTTCTTGGACAATAGGTAAGAAAATAAATCTAATCTAGGGGAAACTGGAAATTCTCACCGAGCAACCTGAAAACTGATACCACTTGATAGAGGCAAAGGTGTCCCGTCTTTCGATGAGATGATGAATATCGCTTTGATGGAAGTCGACTTTGACGATCCGACTACGAACGTGCGAGGACGTCGCGCCTTAGCAATCGCTAAACCAACTCCGAGAGGTTATCGACCACGCCGGAGCACGATCAACCTGACCACGAGGGTCTGTTTCCTGCGAGCAAACGAAGAACAGGCAAGAAACTGAGATTGCAATCTGGATATTGCGAATATAAGATGAAAGCTTTATTGATCAAGGTGGGGTTCTGTGACGCCTTTGTCTGGTCGCTGAACACAAACGAAGTACGCGAAGTTGCAGCTATGGCGAACTTTTAATCTAAACAAAACCCAAAGTCTAAACGATGCCCTAAGGGCTGTATATATGGAGGAAGAGGGGGGAATTTCGTGGCCCTTGAGGAAGGGGTCCGAAACCAACCCTATCTCTTGTTTCCCCACACATACGGACTCTAAAAACAGCCTATACTTATGTATTTCGAAATTACATGGGCCTGGCCCAATAATAAGGTGACGCAGCACCTAGAATAGCCTCTGGACGAAAGTTATGAAGTAGCATCTTGTATATTTCGTCCAAGGCTTCATGCACGCATTATGGTGGCTTCAACGTCCTGAAATCATCACTTTTAACTCCGTTCTTATTCCCCATGCGCATGCCATCATCTCCATGCTTGTTCTTGCTCCAATGTTCATCCTTCTCAAAGCTAGGCCCTTCATTTGTAAGCAAAACAAATGTATCCAATTTAGGCAGCATCATATTCTCATGAACATTAGAATCATTAGCAAGAAACGAAAGTACCTGGTAATTTAATTGGCGTGCGCGAGCTCTAGTAATTGGTCCAGTATGTATAGCAGCAGGGCCTGTGGGTGTAATAATTGTATTGATGTCCTCATCATCCTCCCCTTCTTGAAATGAAGTCGTCCTCGACGGAAGCTCATCTTCCTCACCCAAATAAGGCTTCAAATCTGCAATATTAAAAGTGGGACTAACCCCAAAATCTGCAGGCAGCTCAAGTTTATATGCATTATCATTTATTTTCTCTAACACCTTAAAAGGACCATCAGCACGTGGCATTAGCTTTGATTTGCGCAAATCAGGAAATCTATCCTTACGCAAATGTAACCAAACACGATCTCCAGGTGCAAACACAACATGTTTTCTACCCTTATCTCCAGCAAGTTTATATTTAGCATTCATACGCTCAATGTTTTCCTTAGTTAACTCATGCATTTTTAAGATCAATTCAGCACGTTGTTTAGCATCAAAATTAACCTTCTCCGAAGATGGAAGAGGCAACAAATCAATAGGTGCACGAGGTAGGAAACCATACACAATTTCAAAAGGGCACATCTTAGTAGTAGAATGCAATGAACGATTATAAGCAAACTCAATATGAGGCAAGCATTCTTCCCACATTTTCTTATTATTCTTCAAAACAGCCCTAAGCATAGTAGACAATGTTCTATTGACTACTTCAGTTTGTCCATCAGTTTGGGGGTGACAAGTAGTACTAAAAAGCAGTTTAGTCCCCAACTTAGCCCATAAACATCTCCAAAAGTGGCTAAGAAATTTAGTATCACGATCGGAAACAATAGTATTTGGCACACCATGCAAGCGAATAATTTCACGAAAGAACAAATCAGCAACATTAACAGCATCATCGCTTTTATGACATGGTATAAAGTGTGCCATTTTCGAGAATCTATCCACGACAACAAATATGCTATCCCTCCCCTTCTTTGTTCGAGGTAAACCTAAAACAAAGTCCATAGATATATCCTCCCAAGGAACACTAGGTACAGGCAAAGGCATATATAAACCATGAGGATTGAGTCGTGACTTAGCTTTTTGACATGTAGTGCAGCGAGCAACAAAACGCTCAACATCCCGTCTCATCTTTGGACAAAAGAAATGTGTAGCAAGTACGTCCTCTGTCTTCTTCACGCCAAAGTGTCCCATTAATCCTCCTCCATGCGCCTCCTGCAACAACAAAAGACGAAGAGAGCTAGCTGGAATGCATAGCTTGTTAGCACGGAACACAAATCCATCATTAACGACAAACTTGTTCCAGGTTCTTCCTTCTTTACAATTCTGCAATACATCTTTAAAATCAGCATCATGCACATATTGATCTTTGATGGTCTCCAAACCAAATATTTTGAAGTCAAGTTGTGAAAGCATAGTATAGCGACGAGACAATGCATCAGCAATAACATTTTCTTTACCCTTCTTGTGTTTAATGACATAAGGGAAAGTTTCAATGAATTCAACCCATTTAGCATGTCTACGATTCAGTTTAGCTTGACTTTTAATATGTTTCAAAGATTCATGATCAGAATGTATAACAAATTCTTTGGGCCATAAATAATGTTGCCATGTTTCTAAAGTCCGAACAAGAGCATATAGTTCTTTATCATAAGTAGAATAATTCAGACTGGGCCCACTCAATTTTTCAGAAAAGTATGCAACAGGTTTGCCATCTTGTAATAACACACCTCCTAATCCAATGCCACTAGGATCACATTCAAGCTCAAAAGTCTTATTAAAATCAGGAAGTTGGAGTAAAGGAGCATGTGTCAACTTATCTTTCAATACCGTGAAGGCTTCTTCCTGTGCGGTACCCCAAACAAAAGGCACATCCTTCTTTGTAAGCTCGTTGAGAGGTGCAGCAATGGTGCTAAAATCTCTCACAAAACGCCTATAGAAACCAGCGAGTCCAAGAAAACTCCGCACTTGTGTGACCGTTTTGGGCTGCGGCCAACTCTCAATAGCTTCAATCTTGGCTTTATCAACTTCAATTCCCTGTGGAGTAACAACATAGCCAAGAAAAGATACTCGGTCGGTGCAAAAGGTGCACTTCCCAAGGTTACCAAACAAACGTGCATCACGAAGAGCAATAAAAAATGGACGTAAATGTTCCAAATGTTCTTCCAAAGATTTGCTATAAATCAGTATATCATCAAAGTAGACTACCACAAATCGTCCAATGAAAGCACGTAAAACTTCGTTCATTAGTCTCATGAAAGTACTAGGTGCATTAGTTAACCCAAAAGGCATGACTAACCACTCATATAAACCAAACTTAGTTTTAAATGCAGTTTTCCATTCATCTCCCAATTTCATACGAATTTGATGGTATCCACTACGCAAATCAACTTTAGAGAATATTGTAGAGCCACTCAATTCATCAAGCATATCATCTAGCCTAGGAATAGGATGACGATAACGAATAGTAATATTATTAATGCCTCTACAATCAACACACATACGCGACGTACCATCCTTTTTAGGCACGAGTATAATAGGAACAGCACAAGGACTAAGAGATTCACGTATATAACCTTTGTCGAGCAGCTCCTGTACTTGACACATAATCTCCTTCGTCTCCTCTGGATTGGTACGGTATGGTGCACGGTTGGGTAGCGATGCACCGGCAATTAAGTCAATTTGATGCTCAATCCCTCGAATAGGTGGTAATCCCGGTGGCACGTCTTGTGGGAAGACGTCAGCGAACTCCTGCAAAATGTTAGTGACAGCAGGGGGCAAAGAGGAAGGCACGTCCTCGAATGAAAATAATGCCTCTTTGCACACAAAAGCATAGCAAACAGATTTGCTGAAATCTAGTTCATCAATATCAGATTTTGTGGCAAGTAAACAGGCACTTTTCAATTTAATTTCAGAAACAACACTAGATGGTTTATTATTAGGTTTCATTTGTTGCTCAAATTCCTTTGCCACAATCTGATTTTCACTCTTATTTTTCTCCTGTTTTGCTTTATTAGCTCTATTAATGTCATCTTTCAAAATGGAATCAGGAGTCATAGGAAGCAAAGTAATATTTTTATCCTTATGAACAAGAGTATACTGATTGTTTCTACCATGGTGTACGGAATTTTTATCAAATTGCCATGGTCTACCTAGTAATAAGGAACATGCTTGCATGGGTACCACATCACAATCAACATAATCAGCATATGTAGAGATACTAAAATGCACACGAACAGTACGTGTTACCTTAACCTTGCCGCTGTTGTTGAACCATTGGATGTAGTAAGGATGTGGATGTGGTCTTGTGGTGAGAGATAGCTTCTCCACCATCTCCATGCTAGCCAAGTTGTTACAGCTCCCTCCATCTATGATGACGCGAACAGAACGTTCCTTCACAACTCCCTTTGTATGGAACAAATTATGCCTCTGATTTTGCTCTGCTTGTGTGACCTGCACACTCAAAACACGTTGAGCAACTAAACATTCATACATGTCAGCGTCTTCAGGAGCCATGTATTGCGTCTCATTTTCAGAATCATCTCCACCATGTTCTTCACGTGTAATAAGAGCCAAAGTCTCCTCATCATAGTCACTAGCGGACTTATACCCACCATCCTCAGTAGCAATCATGACACGCTGAGATTTGCATTCTCTCGCAAAATGTCCTCTTCCCTTACAACGACGACAAATAATATCACTTGTGTGCCCTGTCGATGCCATGGAAGAAGAAGAGCTCTGCGCAGGCCCGGTAGGTGTGCTCTTGGCAGAGAGTGGTGGTTGTGCCTGCTTTCTTGTATCACGGCTGGAGGTGGCACCTGATGGAGGTGATGGTTAAGTGGAAGTAGAAGATGCACGCGGTGTCCATGATGAAGGTCGACCTGCAGAAAAGTTAGTTCGCGCCAATGGCTGTCGATCCTGCACTTCACGTTCAGCTTTACAAGCAAGATGGAATAAACGAGTGATATTATTATAATCCTTATACTCTAGAATGTTCTGAATCTCTTTATTTAATCCACCCATAAAACGTGCAAGCATAGCTTCATTTCCTCAACAATACCACATCTAATCATGCCAGTTTGTAATTCCTGATAATATTCTTCTACAGAATTTCTCCCTTGTCTTAAACGCTGCAATTTTTGAAGTAATTCACGTTGATAATATAGTGGAACCCAACGAGTACGCATAGCAGTTTTCAAAGCAGCCCAAGTAGCGAGAACATGATATAATCTACAATGTTCAGACCACCAAACACATGCAAAGCTAGTGAAAGCACAAACAGCAGCAGGAACACGTCTCTCCTCAGGATATTGTAAACATGTAAATCGTTGTTCAGTTTCTAACTCCCAAGTAAGATATATATCAGGAACATATCTACCCTCAAATGGTGGAATATTCAATTTCAGTTTAGGGAGATGGTCATGATCTCGTACCTGAGGTGGTGGTGCCGGCCTACCGTTGCGAATATATACCTGAGGTCGACCTGCTGGTGGTGGTGCTGGTGGCTGCACGTAGTTCTGATTTTGATCAACCTCATCCTCATAATCGCCCGCATAATCGTCATCCTCCTCAGCCGCCGCAGGAGCAGGAGCCAAAGAAGCATCAACAGTAGGTGCAGCAGCACCCGAATTTTGACCAATCTCAATTGGAACGCGCTGTGCCCGTCCCACTTGATTTGGAAGGCGGCGTTGGAGATGTGGTTGTTGTTGTTGTAGAGGTGCGACATGTGCAGTCGGTGGTGGTTGGGGAAGACGCTTGAGTAATTCAGTAAACTTGTTATCCAGCTTTGTCTCAAACGACTTCTCCACGGCATCTATCTTCTCCATAGCCTCTTCAAATCTGTTTAGCACATCTCCCACCTGGCCACTCATCATTTGCTGAAATTTATCATGCAACTCCTTGTTCGTCATGTTCTCCCAATCAGTCTCATCGGCTTGTGAACCTGCCATGGTTAGCAGCAATAGAAACACAAAAGAATATGATCCTGCAGACTACTAGAAGTGGTGGTGATGGTGGTGTGTCACAAAACCTTCAAGCGAATCTCAAATTCTTACCAGTTCTTACCCAGCAGCAGGTGGTGATCGGCAACCGTTGTAGTCAAAAACTCTCAAAGCTTGGATATAGCGATTACCAGGGAGAGTCAAACGCACGATGTAGACTTATGTGGAGCTGGGAAGGCTTATAATATGGTAGCAAAATGGTAAGCAATAATCAATTCAGAGATGCAAAGTTGAATAAACGCTCAACGACGGTACTGTGCTGGTCCTAGGCTAGACCGTGCTAGAGACGCGAGCCTAGAACACTAACAAAATCACGGCGCTGCACGTAAACAAGGGAAAAGCACACTCTGGATTTTTTTTTCGCTCTTTTTTTTTGCGCTCCTCTTTTTTTTTGTGCGAAAAATCACTATAATGGCGAGTGTCTCAAAACTCTTCCCAGGTCAAACTGACAGGATGGGCACAAAAAATTTTGACTATTTTTTTTTCGAAAATCAGGGCAGCGACGACGAAAAAGTGCGACAAAAAATCACTATGATGGCGAGTGTCTCAAAACACTACCCGGGGCCTAAAAATAGGATAGGGAAAAAAATATTTTTGGTTGCCGAAATTTTGGCCTAAAAACTGCCCGGGGGTCTCCAGACTTTTTTTTTTCGAGACCTACTCAGGCAAGGAAACACGAAACGGAAAATATATGGATCTCTAAAACCAACCGAATATGAAAAGAACTCGGATTGGTGGTGGATATATGGCGGAAGGATATGGCAGCGGTGGTGGTATATGGTAGCGGTAGTGGTATATGGATACGGATCGGTGGTGGTATATGGATACGGACTGGTGGTGGTATATGGAGACGGATTCAAAGCGGTGGCAGATAAGCAATGGTGGTAGATGGCAAGGCGATGATGATGGTGCGGCGGCGGCGTGACAACTTATGACCAGAACTCGAAACTCTAAAAGACTAGACTCTAAGACCAGCAACTTGACACGACGATGCAACCGCAAATTCAACAAAGCAAAAACCCTAAAAAGATTATGCAAAGGCTCAGATTGGTTCGGATATGATGAACTAACCCTAATTTTTTTTGTGGCTTTTTCGTGGACTGTAGGTATGAAGAACAGACACGATCTAAACTACGAAAAACTGTAAAATCTCATCGAGCAACCTGGAAATCTGATACCACTTGATAGAGGCAAAGGTGTCCCGTCTTTCGATGAGAAGATGGATATCGCTTTGGTGGAAGTCGACTTTGACGATCCGACTACGAACGTGCGAGGACGTCGCGCCTTAGCAATCGCTAAACCAACTCCGAGAGGTTATCCACCACGCCGGAGCACGATCAACCTGACCACGAGGGTCTGTTTCCTGCGAGCAAATGAAGAACAAGCAAGAAACTGAGATTGCAATCTGGATATTGCGAATATAAGATGAAAGCTTTATTGATCAAGGTGGAGTTCTGTGACGCCTTTGTCTGGTCGCTGAACACAAACGAAGTACGCGAAGTTGCAGCTATGGCAAACTTTTAATCTAAACAAAACCCCAAAGTCTAAACGACGCCCTAAGGGCTGTATATATGGAGGAAGAGGGGGGAATTTCGTGGCCCTTGAGGAAGGGGTCCGAAACCAACCCTATCTCTTGTTTCCCCACACATACGGACTCTAAAAACAGCCTATACTTATGTATTTCGAAATTACATGGGCCTGGCCCAATAATAAGGTGACGCAGCACCTAGAATAGCCTCTGGACGAAAGTTATGAAGTAGCATCTTGTATATTTCGTCCAAGGCTTCATGCACGCATTATGGTGGCTTCAACGTCTTGAAATCATCACTTGTAACTCCGTTCTTGTTCCCCATGCGCATGCCATCATCTCCATGCTTGTTCTTGCTCCAATGTTCATCCTTCTCAAAGCTAGGCCCTTCATTTGTAAGCAAAACAAATGTATCCAATTTAGGCAGCATCATATTCTCATGAACATTAGAATCATTACCAAGAAACGAAAGTACCTGGTAATTTAATTGGCGTGCGCGAGCTCTAGTAATTGGTCCAGTATGTATAGCAGCAGGGGCTGTGGGTGTAACAATGGTATTGATGTCCTCATCACCACTTGATAGAGGCAAAGGTGTCCCGATGTTTCGATGAGATAGCAATTGTTTTCTGTGGGAGTCGACTTTGACGATCCGACTACGAACGTTCGAAGACGTCGCGCCTTAGCAATCGCTAAACCAACTTCCGAGGGGTTATTGACCACACCGGAGCACGATCAACCTGACCACGAGGGTCTATTTCCTGCGAGCAAACGAAGAACAAGCAAGAAACTCAGATTGCCATCTGGATATTGCGAGTAAAAGAGGAAAGCTTTATTAATGAAGGTGGGGTTCTGTGACGCCTTTGTCTGGTCGTTGAACACAAATGAAGTACGCGAAGTTGTAGCTATGGTGAACTTTTAATCTAAACAAAACCCAAAGTCTAAACGATGCCCTAGGGGCTGTATATATGGAGGAAGAGGGGGGGGGGGATTTCGTGGCCCTTGGAGGAGGGGTCCAAAACCCACCCTAACTCTTGTTTCCCCACACATACGGTCTCTAAAAACAGCCTATATTGAAGTATTTCGAAATTACATGGGCCTGACCCAAAAATAAGGTGACGCATCACCTAGAATAGCCTCTGGACGAAAATTATGAAGTAGCATCTTGTATATTTCGTCCAAGGCTTCATGCACTCATTATGGTGGCTTCAAAGTCCTGAAATCATCACTTGAAACTCTGTTCTTGTCTCCCTTGCGCATGCCATCAACTCCATGCTTGTTCTTGCTCCAACGTTCATCCTTCTCCAAGCTAGGCCCTTCATTTGTAAGCAAAACAAATGTATCCAATTTAGGCAGCATCATATTCTCATGAACATTAGAATCATTACCAAGAAACGAAAGTACCTGGTAATTTAATTGGCGTGCGCGAGCTCTAGTAATCGGTCCAGTATGTATAGTAGCAGGGGTTGTGGGTGTAACAATGGTATTGATGTCCTCATCATATTCCTTACACTTTATATGAAGAAATCATGAAAGACATAGCACCTGGTGAGATAGAAGAAATAGATGTTACTATTAAACTTGCTAATGGAGACACCATTTCACCAGTCTGAATTATTAGAGATGTTGAAGTCTTGTGTGGGAAAATTAGATACCCTACTGATTTTCTTCTTCCTGGTTCCCCACAAGATGACTTTTGTCCCATTATCTTTGGTAGACCTTTCTTGAATACAGTTAATGCTAAGATAGATTGTAAGAAACAAACTGTTGGTGTTAGCTTTGGTGATGAGTCTCATGAGTTTAATTTCTCCAAGTTTAGTAGAAATCATCATGAAAAAGAATTGCCTAGTAAGGATGAATTATTTGGTCTTGCTTCTATTGATGTTCCACCTACTGATCCTTTAGAACAATATTTGCTAGACCATGAAAATGATTTACATATGCATGAAAGAAATGAAATAGATAAGGTTTTCTTTGAACAACGCCCTCTGCTTAAACACAATTTGCCTATTGAAACTCTTGGAGGTCCTCCTCCACCTAAAGGTGATCCTGTGTTTGAATTAAAACAATTGCCAGACACTTTGAAATATGCTTATCTTGATGAAAAGAAAATATATCCTGTTATTATTAGTGGTAATCTTTCAGAACATGAGGAAGAAAGATTATTGAAAGTTCTAAGGAAGCACCGGGCTACTATTGGATATACTCTTGATGATTTAAAGGGCATTAGTCCCACTCTATGACATCACAAAATTAACATGGAACCTGATGCTAAACCCGTTGTTGATCACCAATGTCGGTTGAATCCAAAAATGAAGGAAGTGGTAAGAACGGAAATCTTAAAACTTCTGGAAGCAGGTATAGTTTATCCTATAGCTGACAGTAGATGGGTAAGTGATGTTCATTGTGTCCCTAAGAAAGGTATTACCGTTGTTCCTAATGATAAGAATGGACTTATTCCACAAAGAATTGTTACAGGCTATAGAATGGTAATTTATTATAGAAAATTAAACAAAGCAACTAGAAAAGATCATTACCCTTTGCCTTTTATTGGTCAAATGCTTGAAAGATTATCTAAGCACACACACTTTTGCTTCCTTGATGGATACACTGGCTTTTCAAAAGTACCTATTTCTCAACCTGATCAAGAAAAGACCACTTTTACTTGTCCTTTTGGAACTTATGCTTATAGACGTATGCCTTTTTGGTTTATGTAATGCACCTGCTACCTTTCAAAGATGTATGACTACTATCTTCTCTGAATTTTGTGAAAAGATTGTTGAGGTTTTCATGGATGACTTTTGATGTAGGGTGGAACCCTAGATGGCCGATCTTTCACGAAAGTAGCGGATTCCGACGATGAACACGAAGAACACAAGAGGTAAACGAGGGAAAACACAAGAGGAAACACGAGAGAATCACTCAACCAACAAGAATAGATCACACATGCGCTAGATCGATGAACACAAAGGTAAGATACAAGATCCAAAGTCAACAACGGACGATACAAACGGTAACCGGTTCTTCTCCGTAAGGAGGTCTTGATGGGGCCACCCAAGAGGGGGTCTTGAATCCAAGGGGATCTTCTCCGTAGAGGGGCCGCGGTCACTCTCGAGGAGACGATCCGATATGGATGAGCAAAGCTCTTTCTCTAAATGAGCTACTACTTTGCTAACCCTCAAATGGAGGAGGGGGAGGAGTATATATAGTCTAAGCCACGAAGGGGTAAGTGAGGGGCGAAGGGGTACACGGGCTTCGGCCCAAGTCACGCACGCAGGCGGGGTCCGGATGATCCGGATGGTGGCCCGGATGATCCGGGTGTCGGGGGTCCGGATGATCCGGGTGGCCGTCCGGATGATCCGGCTTCGTCGAGCAGGCTTCGGGTGTCTTCGGGCACATTACCCAGATCGTCCGGGTGGGCGTCCGGATCATCCGGGCTTGGTCCGGATCGTCCGGCTGGGGATCCGGATGATCCGGGCAAGTCCTGTCTTGCTCCGTTCTTCTTCTTCCTTCTCCTCTTCCATGCTTGGCCTTGGTCCTTGGATCCTCCATGGTCATCACGATTGTACCTGAGTGTATGCAAGGTCCATGCATGAGGTAGTAGCCATGTCTCATATGTGGAAAGTGATGGTTCGAAGAGGAGTGAGTTCACCTTGTGTCCAATGGCGTATGGTCGAGGTCTCATCGTATGTCCTCTTGGGGCTTGGGGAGTAGTCGAAGTGTACATGGGGATGATCGTAGGATGCACCGCATCATCTCCGCCCCCTTGGGAAAGATCCGACCTCGGATTGTGATCCTCATCACCATGGAAATGGTTGTCGTGGACGGACTTAGAGTTGGACAAAGTGGAAGACATGGCGCAATCCAAGTACTCCAAGGTGTCGCCGGAGTGGTATACATGCAAGAAAAGCAAACACAAACGACACTCGGAAATACAATGGTTAGCGCACACAAAGTGTCCATCATGTAAGACTGAGTCTGTGCAGCAAGATTGTTCATTACAATACACATCAAGCTTATCAAGATGATGGAGTATGCAAAGCGTTCATGGGAGAAAAATTCATACATTGTGCACACAAATGTGTTGTGAATATGATGAATGCAACCACGGTGCAAAATGATGTCATAGTGAGACGGTTTATCAATAGCATGAATATGGCAATGGATGCTCAATATGATTATGCTATCATGCAATTGATGGTAGGCAATGTGATCATTATGTATGAATATGCCATCAAGAAAGATCACAACAAATTTGCTAAGGAAATGCACAAGCTCATATATCATGGATGACATAGAAATACAAGATGCAACAAGGCAATCATAAGGTGAGTTAATCCATGCATAAGATGCAAATTTGCTATGGGTACGATATGTCCATCGAGCATGACATATGGGAACACAATCAACAAATATGTATGTGTTGGTGCAATGTGTCAAAGGAGTGTCGATGTACCAATGCTCGATGTCGTGGCATTCCTCAACTTGAAGGTCCATAGGGTCCATCTCCAATGTCGGTCCTCCCTCCAATATGTGCATCATGTAGACAAGAAGAAGGAGAGAACAATGAAAGAATGACCCATCCAATATGCGTAATTGAGGATGGCTCAAAGGGAAGGAGTTCACCTTTATGAGGATGACGAAAATGTTGGCATTGCGCATCATGTACGCCTTCACGTGACCAAGTTGTTTCGTGATGGAAATGCCGTGAGAATCCTTCGAAATGAAAGAACATGACAAACACTCGGAAAAACAAATGAGGTTAGCGGAGGGGCAAAACCTATCATTCGTATGGTAAGATACCCAACAAGTGTATGCATCATGCTCATCATAATAAAGGACAAGGGAGCATTTCATAGTATCGAGGCATATGATGCGAGAACAACCAAATACAATAGGCTCAATCAAACAAGCATGCTTCACAAGTAATATGTCCAAGTCTCCAAGATCATTAAGCACAGAGGCAACTATTGGAGGCAAGCGACAATGAACAAGATATATCATGTGAGAGGCATGAACGTATATGTCATCAACCCAAGAAAGCGAGTAAGAATGGAACATGGGTGATGCGAAAAAGCAAGCAATCATATTGATCAAGTTAAGCAAGCTAGTAGTGCGAAGATGCAACATACTAGAAGGAATCATGGCAAGCATGTCATGTGTGCAAATAGTGGGCATGAATAATGCACATGACATATCACAAACATGAAGGCAAGATATGAGAAAAATAGCATCAATAGCATGAGGCACGTGATAAACATGGCAATAGCAACAAGGATCTCCACCAAGCATGCAAATACACATAGGAGTAGCATAATGGTGAATCATGGGTAGATGCAAGCAAGGGTCACAATTGCATGGCAAAGACATAGAAATAGGCATAACATGCAAAGTGAACATGGTACGATGGGCATAAAGTAACAAGTGATATATAGCCCATAGCCGTGTGAGAGCCAAGTAAAAGGAATGCGCAAAGTCGGTGCACGAAGAGAACGGTGGTAAGGATAGTTCACGGGATCCCAAGTCGTCTTTGCTCTCAAGAGCTCGTTTCGTCAACTCATGGGATTGTGAGGTTGAAGGTTGTTCATGAGTACCTACACAAAACAATGACAAAGGGAAAATTGTGTGTGCATGGTATATGTACACATCATCCATCATGATGCGCACGTGCTTGTGTTGGTTAGCACAAAATATCCAATGCTCAAATAAATGAGATGCGTGATATAGAAACATGTCATCCATCATGAGAGGTTTGTTGTTATGTATAGCATAATGGAGACTCAAATTGTGTAATGCATCATGAGAAATATGTAGAGCATTGTTATTCATGGAATGCATATGGTGCAAGCAATTATGGGAATCATGCAAAGTATGGAATGCATCAAAATCTCCTAATATGTATGAGGGAACTATGGGGGTCACCTCATGAGCATTTGTAGAAACATCACAGGAGAATATTGACAACATCCAAAACAAAGCATATTTGGAACAATGTGATCATGGCATGGCATAGTAGATGAATTGCGCAAATCATGTAAAGGAAGCATGGCAATATCATCACATGAAAAACAAAAGCCAATGACCATCATCTCGTCATCTATGCCATAAGTGCAAATGGGATTTATTTTAATGGGGCATGCATAGTTACTATGTTGAGATTGAAACGATGCAATATGGGAGATCTCACTCATAGCATATGACAAGTTCAATGGATTGTCAAACATGATGTGACCGATAGAATTTTCACATGATATCCTATGGAGCATAGCATCACAACTAGGCAAATCAACATGTTCATCATCATATTCATCATAAATAGGCAAGTCATGACATGAAGAAGTCGCACTAGCATGAAGCATGGGAATAGGTGGATCAACATCATGCAAGCAATCATTAGTGATATAGTCCACTAGTGGGACAAGAGAAGCACTATCACCTATGTTACCTTTGGAGCGTAGCTCATGTGTTGTAGGTGAGGTTGCAACTTGATGGTACCATGTGGGGGGTTCATCATCGTCCACCATGGCCATCGGTTTTCCCATTGGAGGTATGGACTCGTCGAGGTTAGGCGTGTCGTCATGTAGGAGACCTAGCACCAAAGAAGAAAACACACTCGGAGTAGAGGGTAAGTCGTGAGAAATCATAGTGGCCTCACATGTCGTGTCAACTACCTCACTCACTAAGTGTTGTGGCTCACTCGCTCCCGGTATGATGCTCTCACTCATATGGTTGGTGGAGTCACTCAAATGGCTCTCAACCTCACATAGGATGTGTGGCATGCTCTCAAGTGTGGGGCTAGTGGTAGTCACACTCATCCTCTCATAGGAAATGCACTCAATGTCACATATGGTGGAGTCATTCATATTACTCATGGTGGGGTGGCTCTCCTCACATGGCAATTGGGACATCTCGTCATATGTGGGTGTCGGAGAGGTGTAGGTGCAAACGTCTCCATGCTCAACTCCTATCGCCGCCTTGGTTGAAGGGATAGTCCCATGCTCAACCTTCTTGTCACCGTCTTGTTGTTGGAGGCCCATATGATGTGGCACCTCGTAGCTCGTCTCCATGACCGAAGGGAATTTCCCATGCTCGGCCATCTTTCTTGAGGGGTTTCCGAAGATGGAAGTGTCGCCCTCAGTCGTAGGTGGTCGCCATGTTGTTGAAGATGTCGACGTAGGCGAACTCACGGGAAGTAGGCGAAGATGCCGTACGTCCAAAGGTGTAGATGCCTTGATAGCACTTGGTGAAGATACCGAAGTGGTTGGTGTAGGCGTAGCTCCGTCTTGGTGGTGCTTGTCTCGCGGTCTTCTCTTATGCTCATGAAGCTGACTTGTATGTTTGCGCTTGTGGAGCATCTTCATGTTGATGGTGTCGTTGTCGCACTTGAGCTCGTAGTAGATGTCGTTCGTCGTCGTGGTGCACATGATGCTTGGAGGTGTCTTGCCCTTCATGACGATGTTGGCGATGGTCGCCATGGAGATGTGGACGTGGACGACTTGCGCTTGCATCTTGTTTGCGCTCCGAAGATGATCGACTTGCTCGCCGCCGCCTTGAGGATGATGAAGGGGAAGACGACTTGTAGTCGGCCACCATGTCTTGATAGAGGCAAAGGTGTCCCGTCTTTCGATGAGATGATGGATATCGCTTTGGTGGAAGTCGACTTTGACGATCCGACTACGAACGTGCGATGGCGTCGCGCCTTAGCAATCACTAAACCAACTCCGAGAGGTTATTGACCACGCCGGAGCATGATCAACCTGACCACGAGGGTCTGTTTCCTGCGAGCAAATGAAGAACAAGCAAGAAACTGAGATTGCAATCTGGATATTGCGAATATAAGATGAAAGCTTTATTGATCAAGGTGGGGTTCTGTGACGCCTTTGTCTGGTCGTTGAACACAAACGAAGTACGCGAAGTTGCAGCTATGGCGAACTTTTAATCTAAACAAAACCCCAAAGTCTAAACGACGCCCTAAGGGCTGTATATATGGAGGAAGAGGGGGGAATTTCGTGGCCCTTGTGGAAGGGGTCCGAAACCAACCCTATCTCTTGTTTCCCCACACATACGGACTCTAAAAACAGCCTATACTCAAGTATTTCGAAATTACATGGGCCTGGCCCAATAATAAGGTGACGCAGCACCTAGAATAGCCTCTGGACGAAAGTTATGAAGTAGCATCTTGTATATTTCGTCCAAGGCTTCATGCACGCATTATGGTGGCTTCAATGTCCTGAAATCATCACTTGTAACTCCGTTCTTGTCCCCCATGCGCATGCCATCATCTCCATGCTTGTTCTTGCTCCAATGTTCATCCTTCTCAAAGCTAGGCCCTTCATTTGTAAGCAAAACAAATGTATCCAATTTAGGCAGCATCATATTCTCATGAACATTAGAATCATTACCAAGAAACGAAAGTACCTGGTAATTTAATTGGCGTGCGCGAGCTCTAGTAATTGGTCCAGTATGTATAGCGGCAGGGGCTGTGGGTGTAACAATGGTATTGATGTCCTCATCATGTCTCGTAGTTGATCCTTTAGCTCGCCCAACTTGGTGTCGATGTAGTCCCTTTTCCTTGCTTCGGAGTGGTGTATGTCGATGGTGAGGTTGTCGAGGCGCTCTCGCAAGGTAGATTGTGTGCCTTGCATTTGTCGTTGTAGATCGAAGATGGACGCGTTGGTGATGTAGTTGTTCACGCCGTCGTTGTTGTCGAAGACCGGAGATGAAATGCCTTGCCTATCCATCACAAGACTCGAACAAATATGAGTGGGAGAAAGAGAAGAACTATACCAAATGTACCTTGGCTGATGTTGAAGATGGATCAATGATCACTCAATGTGTAACAAGGAAATAGCACAATTGGTACCAATTCTTGTCGGTTTCTCACACCTACACAAATAAGGCTTATGGTGGAGCTTGGTGAGGATAGTGGCACAAAAATTTGATGCAAAATGTTAGCAAGAGTCAATAATGTTGAAAGAGATTCACAAATTCGCAAGTGAAACAAGTAGACCAATAGAAAAGAATGGCACACGGAAACACACACACGGATAGATAAATGGGGTCGTGCAACCAAGGAATGAGCACAAAATGTGGAGTCCACGGAAAACGCTCGTGTTGCAGAACTCAAGAGAGACGCTAGCACGATTGCTCTATAGGCGGATACGACACTTGTGCACAACCTATGATATGCAAAATGGATAAACTTCCTATCCCGAGTATGCTATGTATGTATGGTTCCCGGTGTTTCTCTCAAGATGATCCAAGATGATCGGATATGACAATCTTATGTGCAATGTGGTATGATGCTATGGCTATTGCTCACAAGCTCTTTGCTCTTTCTCTTTGCTTAAAAGCTTATTCTCTTTTTTTGATATGGCCGCAATGCGAAATGCACAAACCAAGATAGCAATTGTGTATATGCGGGAACAATCTTGTGACACAAGGGATGATATGATGATACCAATATGATATGGTATGTATGCAATGGAAGGGTGGATCACTAATGTGCACAAGTAACATGGCCCGTCAATACTCAAATGGCTAGTCTCGATAGGCAAGTAACGCAAAATGGGCTAGGGGTTAACAATGCAATTGCAAGGGGAATATACAATGATGTCGTCGAGGTTACCGTCCTTTGCGATGATGAGTGGCGGTGTTCTTGATGTAGATACCAAGATGATGGAGACTCGTCCCTAAGTAGCCGAAACACCTTAGGAAACGGGAAAAGCACGAACTCAAAATCTCAAATGACAAATGTCAAATGGTGGTAGCGGAAAGCGGTGGTGGTTTTGCACTAGGCAATGATGGGTTTTGGAGTAGGCAATGCACAAGTGGAGGTTATGATGGGTTATGCGCGGTGTCGGAGTCGGAAGCACGGTCCCTAAGTAGCCGAAACACCTTAGGAGACACAACTCACAACACAAACAAAAGTGGGTTAAGTTGAGGTGGCGGAAGTGTATGGTGGGCAAGCCTATGCGGAAGTGGTGGTGGTGGTTTGATAAAGAAGCAACCGTCCCTAAGTAGCCGAAACACCTTAGGAGACTCAAATCATTACTCAAGCAACCACATATACAATGGGGATCAAAATGGGTTAGGTTGCGGAAGTCGGTGGTGGTAACGCGGATGATATGGTGGAGGGCCTAGGCAAACTTGCCAAATTTCAGAAAATGTGATGGAGTCAAATGATGGTGGTGGTATTTTTGTGGGAAGGGGGATGTCAATAGCTTCAAAACGAGCTAAAGAACGTCAAAAATGGAGTTCGGATGAATTAGATATGGCCAAAACAAGATTTCAGCCGAGTTAGTGTCAGGGTTTGCCGGACATCCGGGAGGAGGTCCGGATGATCCGGGCTTGGTCCGGATGATCCGGGTTCGTCAAGGCCGGTTCTGTTGTCTAGTTGTCCGGACGTCCGGGAGAGGGTCCAGCTGATCCGGGAGGTGTCCGGATGATCCGGGAGAAGGTCCAGATGATCCGGGCAGGTCAAACTGCTCGGGATTTCCTCTTGGGGACGAATTTTTGGGCGGAAATGGGGGATTTTCGGGGCAAAATTGAGGAGATTTCGTGGATGGAAGGTGGGGAAACTTCGGGAGATGCTAGATCCACTCGAAACCAAGCAAATCCATGGATCAAAATCAACAAAACATCATCAAAACCAACAAATCACAAAAAAAAAATTGGGCTATTTTTGGTGGGGATTTTCGAATTTAGGACAAAATCAAGCAAAAGAAGGATAGAAAAAGAGGGGTAGGGGCTCCAAATTCGTGATCAACCTTGCTCTGATACCAAGATGATGTAGGGTGGAACCCAAGATGGCCGATCTTTCACGAAAGGAGCGGATTCCGACGATGAACACGACGAACACGAGGGGTAAACGAGGGAAAACACAAGAGGAAACACGAGAGAATCACTCAACCAACAAGAATAGATCACACATGCGCTAGATCGATGAACACAAAGGTAAGATACAAGATCCAAAGTCAACAACGGACGATACAAACGGTAACCGGTTCTTCTCCGTAAGGAGGTCTTGATGGGGCCACCCACGAGGGGTCTTGAATCCAAGGGGATCTTCCCCGTAGAGGGGCCGCGGTCACTCTCGAGGAGACGATCCGATATGGATGAGCAAAGCTCTATCTCTAAATGAGCTACTACTTTGCTAACCCTCAAATGGAGGAGGGGGAGGAGTATATATAGTCTAAGCCACGAAGGGGTAAGTGAGGGGCGAAGGGGTACACGGGCTTCGGCCCAAGTCACGCACGCAGGCGGGGTCCGGATGATCCGGCTGGTGGCCCGGATGATCCGGGTGTCGGGGGTCCGGATGATCCGGGTGGCCGTCCAGATGATCCGGCTTCGTCGAGCACGTTTCGGGTTGTTGGGGAACGTAGTAATTTCAAAAAAATTCCTACGCACACGCAAGATCATGGTGATGCATAGCAACGAGAGGGGAGAGTGTTGTCCACGTACCCTCGTAGACCGACAGCGGAAGCGTTATCACAACGCGGTTGATGTAGTCGTACGTCATCACAATCCGACCGATCAAGTACCGAACGTACGGCACCTCCGAGTTCTACACACGTTCAGCTCGATGACGTCCCTCGAACTCCGATCCAGCCGAGTGTTGAGGGAGAGTTTCGTCAGCACGACGGCGTGGTGGCGATGATGATGTTCCACCGACGCAGGGCTTCGCCTAAGCTCCGCAACGGTATTATCGAGGTGTAATATGGTGGAGGGGGCACCGCACACGGCTAAAATATCGTATATCAAGTGTGTCCATGGGGTGCCCCCTGCCCCCGTATATAAAGGAGCAAGGGGGAGGCCGACGGCCTAGGGAGGAGAGGCGCGCCAGAAGGGGGAGTCCTACTTCCACCGGGAGTAAGACTCCTCCTTTCCTTGTTGGAATAGGAGAAGGGAAGGGAGAAGGAGAAAGAAGGAAGGGGGCGCCCCCCTTCCCTAGTCCAATTCGGACCAAATCATGGGGAGGGGCGCGGCCACCTTTTGAGGCCTTTCTCTCCTTTCCCATATGGCCCGTTAAGGCCCAATACGAATTCCCGTAACTCTCCGGTACTCCGAAAAATACCCGAATCACTCGGAACCTTTCCGAAGTCCGAATATAGTCGTCCAATATATCGATTTTTACGTCTCGGCCATTTCGAGACTCCTCGTCATGTCCCCGATCTCATCCGGGACCGGACTCCTTCGGTATATCAAAACTCAATAAAACTATCATCGTAACGTTAAGCGTGCGGACCCTACGGGTTCGAGAACTATGTAGACATGACCGAGACACCTCTCCGGTCAATAACCAATAGCGGGACCTGGATGCCCATATTGGCTCCCACATATTCTACGAAGATCTTTATCGGTCAGACCGCATAACAACATACGTTGTTCCCTTTGTCATCGGTATGTTACTTGCCCAAGATTCGATCGTCGGTATCTCGATACCTAGTTCAATCTCGTTACCGGCAAGTCTCTTTACTCGTTCCGTAATACATCATCCCGCAACTAACTCATTAGTCACAATGCTTGCAAGGCTTATAGTGATGTGCATTACCGAGTGGGCCCAGAGATACCTCTCCGACAATCGGAGTGACAAATCCTAATCTCGAAATACGCCAACCCAACAAGTACCTTTGGAGACACCTGTAGAGCACCTTTATAATCACCCATTTACGTTGTGACGTTTGGTAGCACACAAAGTGTTCCTCTGGTAAACGGGAGTTGCATAATCTCATAGTCATAGGAACATGTATAAGTCATGAAGAAAGCAATAGCAACATACTAAACGATCGGGTGCTAAGCTAACGGAATGGGTCAATTCAATCACGTCATTCTCCTAATGAGGTGATCTCGTTAATCAAATGACAACTCATGTCTATGGCTAGGAAACATAACCATCTTTGATTAACGAGCTAGTCAAGTAGAGGCATACTAGTGACACTCTATTTGTCTATGTATTCACACATGTATTATGTTTCCGGTTAATACAATTCTAGCATGAATAATAAACATTTATCATGATATAAGGAAATATATAATACTTTATTATTGCCTCTAGGGCATATTTCCTTCACGGGTGTCTTCGGGCACATTACCCGGATCGTCCGGGTGGGCGTTCGGATCATCCGGGCTTGGTCCGGATCGTCCGGGTGGGCGTCCGGATCATCCGGGCTTGGTCCGGATCGTCCGGCTGGGGATCCGGATGATCCGGGCAAGTCCTGTCTTGCTCCCTTCTTCTTCTTCCTTCTCCTCTTCCATGCTTGGCCTTGGTCCTTGGATCCTCCATGGTCATCACGGTTGTACCTGAGTGTATGCAAGGTCCATGCATGAGGTAGTAGCCATGTCTCATATGTGGAAAGTGATGGTTCGAAGAGGAGTGAGTTCACCTTGTGTCCAATGGCGTATGGTCGAGGTCTCATCGTATGTCCTCTTGGGGCTTGGGGAGTAGTCGAAGTGTACATGGGGATGATCGTAGGATGCACCGCATCAACTTTTCTATTTATGGGAAGTCTTTTGATGATTGTTTAAGCAATCTTGATGTAGGGTGGAACCCTAGATGGCCGATCTTTCACGAAAGGAGCGGATCCCTACGAAGAACGTGATGAACACGAGGGGAAACACGAGGGGAACACGAGAGAAATTACTCAACCAACAAGAATATATCACACATGCGCTAGATCGATGAACACAAAGGTAAGATAAAAGATCCAAAGTCAACAAAGGACGATACAAAGGGTAACCAGTTCTTCTCCGTGAGGAGGTCTTGAATCCACGAGGGGATCTTCCCGTGAGGGGTCTTGAATCCAAGGTGGATCTTCTCCGTAGAGGGGCCGCGGTCTCTCTCGTGGAGTAGATCCGTAATGGATGAGCAAAGCTCTATCTCACATATGAGCTAATCCTTTGCTAACCCTAGAAAGATGGAGGAGAAAGAGTATATATAGTCTAGGGGGTCGAAGGGGTACACGGGCCTCGGCCCTTACTGTGCGCAGACAGAGGTGGCCGGATGTCCGGGGCTTCGGGAGAGGTCGGATGTCCGGGCCGGGGGCCGGATGTCCGGGGCTTCAGGAGAGGCCGGATGTCCGGGCTGGAGGGCAAAACTTCTGGATGTTCTGTAGCATGGCGCCGGATGTCCGTGCTTTTGGCCGGATTTCCGGGCTGGGGCCGGATGTCCGGGCCCTGTAGGCTTGGGCGTCTGGGCTGCTGCTGCTGTGGTTGCTCCAGGGGCCGGATGTCCGGGGACTTGGCCGGATGTCCGGGGCCTGGAAGGTGAACTTGTCGGTTTCCGTTGGTTCTCTTCATCCGTGAACTTGGCGGCTTGTTCGTCTTCACGTGCATCCTCGGGAGGTTCCTCTTGACACCTAATCATGCATAGCATATCGGACTTAGGTAGTAGCCATGTCTCGAGTGGGTCATATGTGATATCACTAAGGAAGGAAGTCACCTCGTTCTCGAGAGCTCTAGCTCGTGCTCGTGTCATAGGTCATCTTGGCTCTTGATGAGACGATGGTAGGTCCATGGGGATGACCGTAGGATGCTCCGCATCATCTCCCCTCCCTTGGGAAAGATTCGACCTCGGATCGAAATCCTCATCACCATGGTACGGAGATAGATCTTTGATGTTGAAGATGTCGCTCACGGAGTACTTGTCGCGTGGGATGTCGATCTTGTATGCGTTGTTGTTGTAGCGTGCAAGCACCTTGAAGGGTCCATCCTCTCGGGGTAGTAGCTTGGACTTGCGTTCCTTGGGGAAGCGATCCTTGCGAAGGTGTAGCCACACAAGATCTCCAACATTGAACATCATGGGTTGCTTGTTGACGTTGAGCTTGGTCGCGAGTCGTTGTACTTGGCCCTCGATGCTGTTTCTTGTATGTTCGTGCATCTTCTTGAGGAAGTTGACTCGGGCACTCGCGTCCATGTTTGTGTGCTCTTGTAGCGGTAGAGGTAGAATGTTCAATGGAGACAATGGGTTGAAGCCATAGACGACCTCGAAGGGGGACTTGCCGGTAGTCGAATGTCTTGCACGATTGTAGGCGTACTCGGCGATGGGTAGGCACTCCTCCCACTCCTTGATGTTCTTCTTTATCAACACGCGTAGTAGAGTGGAGAGCATGCGGTTGGTCACCTCCGTTTGGCCGTCGGTTTGTGGATGGTATGCCGAAGAGAACAAAAGCTTTATTCCGAGCTTGGCGCACAATGTATTCCAAAAGTAACGCGAGAACTTGACGTCGCGGTCCGAGACAATCGTCTTTGGCACTCCATGAAGGCGCAAGATTTCCCTACAAAACAAATTTGCAACATGTGAAGCATCGTCTATCTTGTTGCAAGGAATGAAATGTGCCATTTTGGAGAATCGGTCCACAACAACAAAAACGGAGTCCTTGCCATTTCGAGTTCTAGGCAAACCAAGTACAAAGTCCATGCTAATGTCTTCCCATGGGTGATATGGAATTGGAAGTGGCATATAGAGGCCATGAGATTGAGCTTTGGACTTAGCTTTGCGACATGTAGAGCATCGGTTGGTGAAGCGATTGACGTCGCGGAACATCTTGGGCCAAACGTAGTTCTTGGAGAGCGTAGCAAATGTCTTGTCGCGTCCAAAGTGTCCCATGAGTCCGCCTCCATGAGATTCCTGCAAAAGCAACAAGCGAAGAGAGGACTCGGGGATGCAAAGTTTGTTAGCTCTCATAAGATATCCTTCTTTGATGTAGTATCGATCCCAAGAAGTATGCGTCAAACACTTGGCATAAGGAATAGAAAATGTAGGATCATGCTCATACAAGTCTTTTATATGCTCAAAGCCAATGACATTTAACTCAAGTTGATTAACAAGCATGCATATACGGGAAAGTGCATCCGCCACAACATTTTCCTTACCTTTAATATACTTGATGACATAAGGAAACGACTCAATGAACTCACTCCATTTAGCATGACGCTTGTTCAACTTAGTTTGACCCTTAAGGTATTTAAGCGTTTCATGGTCGGTATGGATGATGAACTCATGAGGGCGTAGGTAATGTTCCCATTCATGCAAAACTCGCACCAAAGCATATAGCTCTTTGTCATAGATAGGGTAATTGAGTTGCGCTCCGGAGAGTTTCTCACTAAAATAAGCAATTGGGCGCTTCTCTTGCGTTAACACACCTCCTATGCCATTACCACTAGCATCACAATGAATTTCGAAAGGTTTGTCAAAGTTGGGTAATGCAAGCACGGGAGCATGAGTAAGCAAATTCTTAAGCTCATTGAAAGCGATATCTTGAGATGTTCCCCAAACAAACGGTGCATTTTGCTTACTCAAAGCATGCAAAGGTGAAGCAATGGTGCTAAAATCCTTCACAAATCTGCGATAGAAACCGGCTAAACCAAGAAAACTACGCACTTGTTGCAAATTGGTTGGTTGGGGCAAGTTTTGATAGCATTGATCTTAGATTCATCAACATGAACACCCTTAGAAGATACTACGAAACCCAAGAAAACAAGCTTATCAACACCAAATACGCATTTTTCCATCTTAGCATAAAGTTGCTCTTTTCGAAGAGTTTGTAGCACGGTGCGAAGGTGGGTGACATGCTCGTTGAGAGATTTGCTAAACACAAGGATATCATCAAAGTAGACAACAACAAATTCACCAATGTAAGGGCGAAACACGTAATGCATAAGACGCATGAAAGTACCGGGTGCTTCCGATAAACCCATAGGCATGACTAACCACTCATATAGACCAAACTTTGTTTTGAAAGCGGTTTTCCATTCATCACCCTCTTGTATGCGGATTTGATAGTAACCACTTTTAAGATCAATTTTGGAAAAGATAGTGGCACCGCAAAGTTCATCAAGCATACCATCAAGGCGTGGAATGGGATACCTATAACGAACGGTGATAGCATTGATAGGTCTACAATCGGAACACATGCGAAAGCTACCGTCTCGTTTTGGCACAGGAATGACCGGTACGGCACAAGGACTCAAACTTTCACGCACATGTCCATGGTCTATGAGATGCTTTACTTGCCTTTGAATTTCTTTGGTTTCTTCGGGGTTGACGCGGTAGGGCGCTTTGTTTGGAAGCGGCGCTCCGGGGATGAGATCAATTCGGTGGTCAATGCCTTGTAGTGGAGGTAGACCCGAAGGTAGCTCATCGGGGAAAACATCTTGGAATTCCTGCAATAAAGAAAATAACACCAAAGGTAGATCGTGAGAGTTGTTAGTTTTTGGTGCCTCATCCTTGCACAATAGGACATAGTGTAGGACACTTGATGGGTTCTCACACACTTCTCTCATCTCACGTTTGGTGGCAAATAGGACTAAGTTTTTCTTGTCGCTCATCGTGGACGCACTCAATTTGGGCTTGTGGCGCTCACTCAATTTTTGGTGGTTCACTCTCTCACTATTCTCTCCACGATGGGTGTTTTGCTTGTCGGCGAGCACTTGGCTTGGAGACATAGGACGTAGCACAAACTCTTTCCCTTTCATCTTGAAGCTATAGTGATTTGTACGCCCATTGTGAATGACACCTCGGTCAAATTGCCATGGCCGTCCAAGAAGGAGGTGGCACACGGTCATCGGAAGGACATCACACTCCAAAGTGTCTTCATAGGCGCCGATCTTGAAAGAGACTTGTACTCTCTGCTCGACTTGTATGGTGCCGGTGTCGCTTAGCCATTGAACCTTGTAGGGGTGCGGGTGCTTCATCTTGACCAATTTGACTTTGGAGCATAGTTCTTCACTTGCCAAGTTATGGCAACTCCCTCCATCGATGATGACCTTGACGGACCGTCCATTGATGCCGGCCTTTGTGTGGAAGATATGGCATCTTTCATCTTCGTCTTGTTGATGTTGAAGAGTCAAGACCTTGGAGACAACAAGTGCGGGACTTGAGTCTTCGTCAACAAAGATGTGATCATCTTCTTCTTCATTGTTCACTTGTCGGTGCATGGCCACTTGCTCAAGAGCTTCCATTTCTCCTTCACTCATGGAGTCGTAGGTGCCGTCGTCGTTGAGGATCATGGTGCGCTTGTTTGTGCACTCGAAGGACTTGTGGCCTCGACCTCCGCATGTGAAACATTTGATGGAACTTGTCTTGATGGTCTCATCGGTTGGAGTAGATGATGATGAAGCTTTCGGCTTGAAGTTGCTTGTAGTAGGAGGACGACTTGAGCTTGTCGAAGCTTTCTTGTAACTTGGCTTGTCGCCATTGCTCGTGGTGGGAGTCGTCGAAGCTTGATTGTTGGAGAGGCCATAGGACTTGGATGAGAACTTGGCATACTTGAAGTCATCTTGTACTTGCCGTTCCGCTTTGGTAGCTTGATGCACTAGCTCGATGAGGTTCGAGTATGGTTAGAAGTCGGCAATCTTCTTGATAGGGTGATTGAGTCCATTCAAGAAACGTGCCATAGTTTGCTCATCATCTTCTTTGACATTGGTTCGTATCATGGCAATCTCCATTTCCTTGTAGTACTCTTCAACGCTCTTGGTTCCTTGCTTGAGTTGTTGGAGTTTCTTGAAGAGGTCGCGGTTGTAGTAGTTTGGCACGAATCGTGCTCTCATGACATCCTTCATTTGTGCCCAAGTGGTGAAAGGTGGTTCACCTCTTGCCGCTCGGCGCTCAATGACTTGTTCCCACCAAATGAGGACGTAGTCTTGGAATTCGAGGGATGCCATTGCGATCTTCTTCTCTTCGTCGTAGTTGTGCAAGCGGAAGATTTTGTCAACCTTCAATGCCCATGATATGTACTCTTCGGGGTCATTGCTTCCGGTAAACTTGGGCATGGTGAACTTTAGCTTGCCATATCATTGCTCTTCATTGTGTTGGGGTCGGGGATGATGACGCCCATGTCGGTGAGGATTGGCAATCTCATGTCGCTCTTGGCGAGGAGGGTTGTCTTCCTCATGTTGTTCTTGGTGAGGAGGGTTGTCTTCCTCATGATGCTCTTGGCGAGGAGGTGGTCCATTGTCTTCTTGCTCTCGATGGACTTGACGTTCTTGTCTCGCTCGAGGAGAAACTTGTCTATCTTGATGAGGGGCTTGACGATGCACACGTGCTTCGTAAATCCTTTCTTGAGCTTCGTCGCGAAGTGCTTCTTGATGTAGTCGAGCTTGTCGGCCTCGATTGGCTACGGCACGACTTGAGTCTTGAAGAGCACGTTGCGCCTCAAGTGCTTGAGCTTCACGTAGTTGTCGTTCTTGACGTTGCGCCTCGGCGTCTTGTGCATCCTGATGTTGTCGCGCTCGCTCCTCTTGTTCTTGTTGTCGTTGGCGTTGCCGTTCTTGTGCTTGTGCGAAAGCAGCTTGGTTGTGATGATGTCGATGCTCTTGAGATTCAGTGTCGTGTAGAGGATTGCGGTTAGCTTGACGGTCTTGACGCGCGGCACGACGAAGAGTGTTCGATGTCGGTGTACTTGAACCGGAGATGGTGTCGTCATAGTGTCGACTTGAGCGGCTCCGTCTTGACAAGGACGAAGTTGTAGAAGAGCGGACCATCATGGTTCGGATGTCTTCTTTGAGGGGACTCATGGATGTGTCGAAGTAGTCTCTTGTACGTTGCTCAGATTGTCGTAGATCGGTGGCGAGGTTGTCGATGAGATCGCCCAAAGCAAGTTGTTCTTGATGCAAAGCTCGGTGTGCACCAAATAGTTGAGTCTTGGTGACGTAGGATGACATGTCGTCGTCTTGCTCCAAGAAGAGTGGATTGGTAGAAGTACTTGGCCTATCCATCATTTCAAACAAAGATATGTGAGTGGGAGAAAGAGAAGAACCAATACCAAATGTACCTTGACCGATGTTGAAAATGGATCAAAGATCACTCCAATGTGTAGCAAGGAAATAGCACAATTGGTACCGTTTCTTGTCGGTTCTCACACCTACACAAGTAAAAGCTTATGGTGGAGCTTGGTTAGGATGGTGGCACAAAATTTGATGTAATTGTAAGTGAGACTCAATAATGTTGGAAAAGATTCACAAATTTGCAAATGCAACAAGTAGACCAATAGCAAGATATGGTACACGGAAACACACACGCAAATAGATAAGTGGGGTTGGGCAACCAAGGGTGAGCCAAAATGTGGAATCCACCAAGGTGCTCTTGTTGCACAACACTAGAGAGACGCTAGCACGATTGCACAATAGGCGGATACGAACTTGTGCACAACCTACTAAGCAAAAATGCAACGACTTCTATCCCAAGTATGCTATATGTATGATGTTTCTATGCTTTGATCCAAGATGATCGAGTATGACAATCTTAATGTTGTATGATGCTATGGTTCTTGCTTATAAGCTCTTTGCTTATCTTTCTCCTTTTGCTTAAAAGCTTGTTTGGCTCTTTGTTGTTTGAGCTCTTTTCTCATGCAATGCTTCACGAACCAAGATAGCAATTGTGTATGCGAAGACAACTTTTGTGACACAAGAGATGATACCAAGATATGCAACTCAATGATGGTATGTATGCTATGTGAAGTATGAACAGTAATGTGCACAAGTCACGTTGCCGGCAATACTCAAAGGCTAGTCTCGATTTGTAAGCTACGAAAAGTAAGGCCATGGGTTTATCAATGCAAATGCAAGAGAGTATGATGATATCGCTATACCAAGATGATATGGTGATGATGAGCGGTGGTGATGTTGTTGCCGAACCGTACCTAAATAGCCGAAACACAATAGGATACGGAAACCACAACTCAAATTTCTTAAAACAAAATGGGTCAAAATTGTCGGAGTTGGTAGCGGGAAAGGCTATGGTGGTGCTATTCGGAAGTGGTGGTGGTATGCGGAAGTGTATGTGGGCTCCGGAACAAAAATTGGACGAAAGTTAGGCGGTAAACGGAGTGGAGGATGGAGTTGATGCTGTCAGGGGCCGGATGTCCGGGCTGATGGCCGGATGTCCGGGCTCGGGATCCGAAGAAAACCGCGTGGAGAGGTCAAATCCGGGGCAAAAATTCGGAGGAAATTGTGGATGGAATTTGGGAAAAGATGGGGAAAAGCTAGATCTACCTGCAACACACGAAATCCGCGGATCAAATCCAACAAAACTTCATCACACCAACAAATCACAAAAAAAATTGGGGCTATTTTTGTGGGGCAATTTTCGGGTTAGGACGAAAAACAACAAAATGAAGCTAGAAACCAAAGAGAGGGGGCTCCGAAATCGTGATCAACCTGGCTCATGATACCAAGATGATGTAGGGTGGAACCCTAGATGGCCGATCTTTCACGAAAGGAGCGGATCCCTACGAGAACGTGATGAACACGAGGGAAACACGAGGGGAACACGAGAGAAATCACTCAACCAACAAGAATAGATCACACATGCGCTAGATCGATGAACACAAAGGTAAGATACAAGATCCAAAGTCAACAAAGGACGATACAAAGGGTAACCGGTTCATCTCCGTGAGGAGGTCTTGAATCCACGAGGGGATCTTCCCGTGAGGGGTCTTGAATCCAAGGTGGATCTTCTCCGTAGAGGGGCCGCGGTCTCTCTCGTGGAGTAGATCCGTAATGGATGAGCAAAGCTCTATCTCACATATGAGCTAATCCTTTGCTAACCCTAGAAAGATGGAGGAGAAAGAGTATATATAGTCTAGGGGGTCGAAGGGGTACACGGGCATCGGCCCTTACTGTGCGCAGACAGAGGTGGCCGGATGTCCGGGCGACGGGCCGGATGTCCGGGGCTTCGGGAGAGGCCGGATGTCCAGGCTGGGGGCCGGATGTCCGGGGCTTCAGGAGAGGTTGGAAGTCCGGGCTGGGGGCCGGATGTCCGGGCTGGAGGGCAAAACTTCTGGATGTTCTGTAGCGTGGCGCCGGATGTCCGGGCTTTTGGCCGGATTTCTGGGCTGGGGCCGGATGTCCGGGCTGGACGCCGGATGTCCGGGCCCTGTAGGCTTGGGCGTCTGGGCTGCTGCTGCTGTGGTTGCTGCAGGGGCCGGATGTCTGGGGACTTGGCCGGATGTCCGGGGCCTGGAAGGTGAACTTGCCCGTTTCCGTTGGTTCTCTTCATCCGTGAACTTGGCGGCTTGTCCGTCTTCACGTGCATCCTCGGGAGGTTCCTCTTGACACCTAATCATGCGTAGCATATCGGACTTAGGTAGTAGCCATGTCTCGAGTGGGTCATATGTGATATCACTAAGGAAGGAAGTCACCTCGTTCTCGAGAGCTCTAGCTCATGCTCGTGTCATAGGTCCTCTTGGCTCTTGATGAGACGATGGTAGGTCCATGGGGATGACCGTAGGATGCTCCGCATCAAATCTTGAGCGAGTTTTGCAGAGATATAAACAAACAAATCTTGTCTTGAATTGGGAGAAGTGCCACTTTATGGTTAATGAAGGCATTGTCTTGGGTCAGAACATTTCTGAAAGAGGTATTGAAGTGGACCAAGCTAAGGTTGATGCAATCGAGAAAATGCCATGTCCTAAGGACATCAAAGGTATTCGTAGTTTCCTAGGTCATGCTGGTTTCTATAGGAGATTTATCAATGACTTTTCTAAAATTTCTAGGCCTCTTACTAATCTTTTGCAAAAGGATATTACTTTTGTTTTTGATGATGATTGTCTCGAAGCCTTTGAAACAAAGCCTTAATATCTGCACCTATTGTTCAATCACCTGATTGGAACTTGCCTTTTGAAATTATGTGTGATGCTAGTGATTATGTTGTTGGTGCTGTTCTAGGACAAAGAGTTGATAAGAAATTGAATGTTATTCATTATGCTAGTAAAACTCTAGACAGTGCTCAGAGAAATTGTGCTACTACTGAAAAAGAATTCTTAGCAGTGGTGTTTGCTTGTGATAAATTTAGACCTTATATTGTTGACTCCAAAGTAATTGTTCACACAGACCATGCTGCTATGAAATATCTTATGGAAAAGAAAGATGCTAAACCTAGACTTATTCGTTAGGTTCTCTTGTTACAAGAATTTGATTTACATATCATTGATAGAAAAGGAGCTGAGAACCCAGTAGCTGATAACTTGTCTAGGCTTGAAAATGTGCTTGATGACCCACTACCTATTGATGATAGTTTTCCTGATGAGCAGTTAGCTGCAATAAATGTTTCTCATAGTACTCCTTGGTATGCTGACTATGCTAATTACATTGTTGCTAAATATTTACCACCTAGCTTTACATACCAGCAAAAGAAAAATTCTTCTATGATTTAAGACATTACTTTTGGGATGACCCACATCTTTATAAAGAAGGAGTAGTTGGTATTATTAGACATTGTATACCTGAGCATGAACAGGGACAAATCCTACGGAAATGTCACTCCGAAGCTTATGGAGGGCATCATGCTGGAGATAGAACTACTCACAAGGTATTGCAATCTGGAATTTATTGGCCTACTCTCTTCTAGGATGCCCGTAAGTTTGTCTCTTCTTGCGATGAATGTCAAAGAATAGGTAATATCGGTAAGCGTCAAGAAATGCCTATGAATTATTCACTTGCTGTTGAACCATTTGATGTTTGGGGATTTGATTACATGGGACCTTTTCCTTCCTCTAATGGGTATACACATATCTTGGTTGCTGTTGATTATGTTACTAAATGGGTAGAAGCTATTCCAACTAGTAGTGATTCTCACAACACCTCTATTAAAATGCTTAATGAAGTTATTTTCCCAAGGTTTGGAGTCCCTAGATATTTAATGACTAATGGTGATTCACACTTTATTCATGGTGCTTTCCGTAAGATGCTTGCTAAGTATGATGTTAACCATAGAATTGCATCACCCTATCATCCTCAGTCTAGTGGTCAAGTTGAACTTTGGGCTTATAGAACAGCATATAAAAATCCTGTGGGTATGTCTCCTTTTAAGTTAGAACAAAAAGCATATTGGGCAGTTAAAGAACTCAACTATGATTTCGAACTTGCTGGTGAAAAGAGGTTATTGTATATAAGCTCTTTAGATGAATGGAGAACCCAAGCTTATGAAAATGCAAAGTTATTCAAAGAAAATGTTAAAAGATGGCATGACAAAAGAATTCAAAAGCGTGAGTTTAAGGTTGGAGAATATGTTCTTTTGTACAACTCTCGTTTTAGTTTTTTTGCAGGAAAGCTCCTCTCAAAATGGGAAGGTCCATACATCATCGAGGAGGTTTACCGGTCTGGAGCCATCAAAATAAATAACTCCGAAGGTACTAACCCGAAGGTTGTCAGTGGGCAACGAATAAAGCATTATATCTCAGGTACGCTTATCAATGTTGAAAGTAATATTATCCAACTTTGACACCGGAAGAACACATAAAAGAGTCTTTCCGGAACACTCCAGAATCGTGAAAATAAAGAGGTACATGATACGGTAAGTAAACGAACTCCGAAAAATCCACAAAAATATTTTTATCAGTTTTGGAATATTTTAAAATTTTGGAAATAACAAAACTTCCAGGAAGCGTCCCCTGGTGGGCACAAGACACCAGGGCGCGCCAGGCAAGGCTGGCACGCCCAGGTGGGTTGTGCCCACCTGGGACACCTTCCGTACTCCATTTTTCTTCTGTATGCTTGTCCTCCAAGATAAAAAAATATCTATATATACCTCCCGAACCTGTTAACCACCGTATCGCGGAGAAATCCTCTGTCCTCCTTTTCCCTTGCTGTTTTCTGTCAGATCCCATCTACCATGGCCTCTTCAACCTCCTCCAAGGACAAGTTCTTCAAGAACGTCATCAACCCTTATCTGCGGGAGGTGGTGCTGCACCCTCAAACCATCTAGATGCAGGAGGGGGTGATGTACATCCGCGATGAGCAAGGTCCCAAGGGCACGGGAACTCTGGAGGCCAGGCTTGAAGCCATGGAGCAGGAGGTCTTTCGGTGCAAGGGGATGGTGGAGCGTGGGCTCAATGCTAATCACCTTATGATCGCGGAATCTCGTCTTCACCTTCAACGAGCAAATCAACTTCCTCCAATGCCAGATCTATGACCTCCAAAACCAAGTCTTTGAATATGAGGCGAGGTTCAAAGGCATGAGTTTGGCTGCTAGTTGTAGGACCCGTGAGACTCACTCCTCCTCTTATGATGGTGGACCACTGCCATGGAAGTCCGAGGACAAGATCTCTCCTTCATCACCATCATCTTCTTCACCACCAAAGGAGAATTGAGTATTGGGTATGGGCACTCCCCTTGGCTTCCGCCAAGCTTGGGGGAGGTGCCCCGGTATCGTATCATCCCACTATGTTTTTGCTTTTACTTATCTTAGTTCGATCAGTTGCTTTTAGATGAAATAAAGTTTAGTTCCATCCTTTTTTCTTTCAGAGTTTGCTTAGTGATCTATCCTTGTAATCGTGTGCAAGTTATATAATAAAGTTAGTTTGAGTTTTTGCTTTCTTTACTCTCATGTTGAAAATAAAGAAAAGAAATAAAGAAAGAAAAAAGGAAGGAAATAAATCAGTAAGATTATATACTAATCCTATGGTAGGTGATGGCACCACATAAGGAAAAGTATGAGTAGAAAATTTTATTAGAGATTGACAAACATAGCATTAGTCAATGATGCAACTCATGAAAGAATCAATAAGGGAAGAGAAGATTCACATATAGATATACTATCCTAGAAATCTTTTGTGATTGTGAGCCCTCATCAAAATATTATATGCCAAAATTGTTGAAGTTGGACAAGCAAGACAACCTAATGGTTTATGTTTGTTTATATTCACATAGAAGTCATATTGTCATAGATCCTTTAACATGTGGTGCTTGCCCCTATCTTTGCTAACCAACAACCCTTAAACCCAAATCTTTTCCAAGTGTCCACCATACCTACCTAGGGATTGAGCAAGATCCCTCAAGTAAATTGTCATCGGTGCAAAAAGGCAATAAAAATTGCTCCTAAAAGTGCGAGATCATTTAGTGTAAGAGAAAATTGAGCGTTGTACGAACTTGGATGACAAAGAATAAAAGTGACAGACTGCATAATAAAGGTTGTCATCTTAAGGGGCAATACAACATGACGTTCTCTCGCACTAAGGGATTGAGCATACAAACAAATAAGCGCATGGTAACCTCTGCTTCCCTCTGCGAAGGGCCTATCCTTTACTTTTATGCACTTACTGTTATACAAAGAGTCAAAGTTTTCCTTCTATTCCTTTTTATTTTTCTCCTATGGCAAGCATCATACGGTGAGGAAAGATCTAGGCACATATGTCCAGTTGAATATAGATAGCGTGAGTTATTATTGTTGACATCACCCTCGAGGTGAGTATGTTGGAAGGCGAAACTATAAGCCCCTATCTTTCTATGTGTCCGGTTGAAACGTTTTGCTCATGGGTACGATGTGAGTGTTAGCAATCATAGAAGACTATATGATGGTTGAGTATGTGGACTTGCCCGAAGGCTCCGACACGTGACCCTTCCTGAAAAGATGATGAATTGTAGTTGCAAAGTTGACTGAGAACATAGTTTGTCGGTTTCTAATAGAGTTTTTGCTTTATACTTCGATTGTGTGATGAACTATTACTTATTCATGAGAAGTATATGATAAAATTTCTATGATAAAAGTCCTATGTTTAATTTTGTTGCTGTTATAATAATCAACATGATGCTTCTATGTCCGTATTTTGTTTTTATCGACATCTCTCTCTCAAAGGATGTGGACATGTTTTTTGTTTTCGGTTTTCGCTTGAGGACACTTAGCAGTTATGATGATCACTTTATTGAAGTTCCAAGCATATTACAAGTACTCTACTTTATTGAAATTCACAACCAACTAGTATGATTCCCATACATAAGATCAACATGTTAATGCATCTCAATGATTCATAGATCATATAAAAATATGTAGGTCCAAAATCAAAGATCTAGAAAAAACACATGTTCTTCCTACTAACATGGATGCTTCTGTTGGCCAACATTCAGTACAGAGTAAGACAAATTTGTTTGAAGTCTACAATTCCTATTGCAAAGGTAAGTGGTTTCACCAACAGCTGGAACCATGAGAATGAACCACACATGATGGAGGAACATCCACTGCAATATGATTTGGTCTTCTCTCGATCACACGGCAAGACTATTTTCGGAATACAAACTTTAAGTTAGGCAAAATGATGCCCATTGTATAATCAGCCAAAGCAATGAAGCACCTAGTGTTGGCCAATAAATAGTACAATACTATTTTTGTGCAGTCCATGAAGTGAATATCCAATCTCCCTATGTCTATTTTCAAATGGCACTGCATGCAGTGTCTATACTATTCTCTTGTGCAGTTCCACCAAAATTGCGGTCACTTCTGATGCGGAGCATCCCAAGGTCATCCCCATGGACCTACCATCGTCTCACCAAGTGCCTAGTGGACCCATGACTCGATCACGTGCAAGAGCTCTCGAGACCGAGGTGACATCTCTCCTCTCACAATTCAACTTCGATGAACATGAGACATGGCTACTACCTCAAACGGAGACATTGTGCATACTCAGGTATCAAGGAGTTTGCCATGGAGACGTCAAGGAGCAAGGAGAATCCGAAGACGAAGATGGACGTGAAGACGGAGAAAGAAAAGGGCTAAGTCAGCAGAAGCCTGGACGATCCGGACCGCCGTCCAGACGATCCGGCCCCAGCCTGGATGATCCGGACCCCGGCCCGGACAATCCGGCTACAAGGCCCAACGACACCCGAAGCTTCAACCTGAAGCCGGATCATCCGGACCCAGACCCGGATCATCCGGCCACACCCGGACGACCGGACCAGGACCCGGACATCCGGCCCTCCCGCAACTGCTCCAACACTGCCGGATCATCCGGACGCCGACCCGGATCATCCGGACCCCCGAAGCCCGGATCATCCGGACCAACTCCCGGATCATCCGGCCACCGCCTGCGTGCGTGACTTGGGCCGAGGCCCGTGTACCCGTTTCCTCCCCTCACTTACCCCTTCGCCCCTTGGGCTATAAATAGACCTCCTCCTCCCCATTTTTAGGGTTAGCAAAGTAGTAGCTCATATGTGAGGATAGCTTTTGCTCATCCATACGGATCATCTCCTCAAGAGTGCCCGCGGCCCCTCTACGAAGAAGATCCCCTTGGATTCAAGACCCCCTCTTGGGTGGCCCCATCAAGACCTCCTTACGGAGAAGAACCGGTTACCTTTGTATCGTCCTTTGTTGGACTTGGATCTTGTATCTTACCTTTGTGTTCATCGATCTAGCGCATGTGTGATCTATTCTTGTTTGTTGAGTGATTCTCTCGTGTTTCTTTTGTGTTTCCCCTCGTTTTCCCCTCGTGTTCTTCGTTTCCTTAGTTGGGATCCGCTCCTTTCGTGAAAGATCGGGCGTACGGAGTTCCACTCCACATCATCTTGGTATCATGAGCCACGTTGTTCACGATTTCGGAGCCTCCCCTCTTCGTTTTCTAGCTTGATTTTGTTGTTTTCGTCCTAATCCGAAAATCCCCGCAAAAATAGCCCCAAATTTTTTTTCTTGTGAGTTTTGATAATGTTTTGTTGGTTTTGATCCGTGAATTTGTTGTGTTGCCAGTGGATCTTACCTTTCCCCACCATCTCCACCTCGCAATCCCTCCAAAATTCGTGAAATCCTCGAATTTTGGCCGTTTTCGAGTTCATCCCGAGCCATCCCCTAGCGAGATTGACCCGCCCGGATCATCCGGATCCGCCTGAATCATCCGGCTCCTGGCCCGGATCATCCGGCTTCTTCTGTCGAAACTGCATTTCCTGCAGTTTTTGACCACCGCCGCCTACGCCTCCGCATACCCACTTCAACCACCACCACCTAACTTCCGCAAGCCCCTCCGCTAACCCTTCCAATACCCCAAATCATACCACCAATTGACCGCTACCTACTCTGACACTTTTTGTCGCGTTTGGTTTTGAGAATTTGAGTTGTGGCTCACCGTTTCCTATCGTGTTTCGGCTACCTAGGGACGGTTCGACATCAACATCACCACCGCTCATCTTCGCCAAGGACTACTACGAACAACTACACCCTTGTGGTATCAACTTCACATTGGTATCATCTTGCTATCGTGATCTCATCATACTCTCTTGCATTTGCATTGATAACCCCATAGCCTTACTTTTGCGTAGCTTACCCATCGAGACTAGCCTTTGAGTATTGCCGGCAACGTGACTTGTGCACATTAGTGATCATACTTCCCATAGCATACATACTATCATCATGTTGCATATCTTGGTATCATCTCTTGTGTCACAAAAGTTGTCTTCGCATACACAATTGCTATCTTGGTTTGTGAAGCATTGCATGAGAAAAGAGCTCAAACAACAAGGAGCCAAACAAGCTTTTAAGCAAAAAGGAGAAAGATAAGCAAAGAGCTTAAGCAAGAACCATAGCATCATACAACATTAAGATTGTCATACTCGATCATCTTGGATCAAAGCATAGAAACATCATACATATAGCATACTTGGGATAGAAGTCGTTGCATTTTTGCTTAGTAGGTTGTGCACAAGTTCGTATCCGCCTATTGTGCAATTGTGCTAGCGTCTCTCTAGTGTTGTGCAACAAGAGCATCTTGGTGGATTCCACATTTTGGCTCACCCTTGGTTGCCCAACCCCACTTATCTATTTGCGTGTGTGTTTCCGTGTACCATATCTTGCTATTGGTCTAGTTGTCGCATTTGCAAATTTGTGAATCTTTTCCAACATTATTGAGTCTCACTTACAATTGCATCAAATTTTGTGCCACCATCCTAACCAAGCTCCACCATAAGCTTTTACTTGTGTAGGTGCGAGAACCGACAAGAATTGGTACCAATTGTGCTATTTCCTTGCTACACATTGGAGTGATCTTTGATCCATTTTCAACATCGGTCAAGGTACATTTGGTATTGGTTCTTCTCTTTCTCCCACTCACATATCTTTGTTTGAAATGATGGATAGGCCAAGTACTTCTACCAATCCACTCTTCTTGGAGCAAGACGACGACATGTCATCCTACGTCACCAAGACTCAACTATTTGGTGCACACCGAGCTTTGCATCAAGAACAACTTGCTTTGGGCGATCTCATCGACAACCTCGCCACCGATCTACGACAATCTGAGCAACGTACAAGAGACTACTTCGACACATCCATGAGTCCCCTCAAAGAAGACATCCGAACCATGATGGTCCGCTCTTCTACAACTTCGTCCTTGTCAAGACGGAGCCGCTCAAGTCGACACTATGACGACACCATCTCCGGTTCAAGTACACCGACATCGAACACTCTTCGTCGTGCCGCGCGTCAAGACCGTCAAGCTAACCGCAATCCTCTACACGACACCGACTCTCAAGAGCTTCGACATCGTCAAAACCAAGCTACATTCGCGCAAGCACAAGAACAGCAACGCCAACGACAACAAGAACAAGAGGAGCGAGCGCGACAACATCAAAATGCACAAGACGCCGAGGCGCAACGTCAAGAACGACAACTTCGTGAAGCACAAGCACTTGAGGCGCAACGTGCGCTTCGAGATTCAAGTCGTGCTGTAGCCAACCGAGGCCGACAAGCTCGTCTACATCAAGAAGCACTTCGCGACGAAGCTCAAGAAAGGGTTTATCAAGCACGTGTACATCGACAAGCTCCTCCTCAAGATCGACAAGCTCCTCGACAAGCTTGCCAATACCGTCAAGTTCATCGAGAGCATGAAGACAATGGAAATCCTCCTCGCCAAGAGCAACATGAGGAAGAAAACCCTCCTCACCAAGAGCAACATGAGGAAGACAACCCTCCTTGCCAAGAGCAACATGAGATCGTCAATCCTCAACGACATGGGCGTCATCATCCACGACCCCAACACAATGAAGAGCAACGATATGGCAAGCTAAAGTTTACCATGCCAAAGTTCACCGGAAGCAATGACCCCGAAGAGTATATATCTTGGGCATTGAAGGTTGACAAAATCTTTCGCTTGCACAACTATGAAGAAGAGAAGAAGATCGCGATGGCATCCCTCGAATTCCAAGTCTACGTCCTCATTTGGTGGGAACAAGTCATTGAGCGCCGAGTGGCAAGAGGTGAACCACCCATCACCACTTGGGCACAAATGAAGGATGTCATGAGAGCACGATTCGTGCCAAACTACTACAACCGCGACCTTTTCAAGAAACTCCAACAACTCAAGCAAGGAACCAAGAGCGTTGAAGAGTACTACAAGGAAATAGAGATTGCCATCATACGAGCCAATGTCAAAGAAGATGATGAGCAAACTATGGCACGTTTCTTGAATGGACTCAATCACCCTATCAAGAAGATTGCCGACTTCCAACCATACTCGAACCTCATCGAGCTAGTGCATCAAGCTACCAAAGCGGAACGGCAAGTACAAGACGACTTCAAGTATGCCAAGTTCTCTTCCAAGTCCTACGGCTTCTCCAGCACCCAAGCTTCAACGACTCCAACACCTTCTACCTCAACCAAACCATCTACAAGCAATGGCGACAAGTCAAGTTACAAGAAAGCTTCGACAAGCTCAAGTCGTCCTCCTACTTCAAGCAACTCCAAGCCAAGAGCTTCAACTTCCTCTACCTCAACCGATGAGACCATCAAGACAAGTTCCTTCAAATGCTTCACATGCGGCGGCCGAGACCACAAGTCTTTCGAGTGCACAAACAAGCGCACCATGATCCTCAACGACGACGGAACCTATGACTCAATGAGTGAAGGAGAAATGGAAGCCCTTGAGCAAGTGTCCATGCACCGCCAAGTGAACAACGAAGATGAAGATGATCAAATCTTTTGCGATGAAGATTCAAGCCCCGCTCTTGTTGTCTCCAAGGTCTTGACTCTTCAATATCAACAAGATGAAGATCAAAGGTGCCATATTTTCCACACCAAGGCCAGAATCAATGGAAGGTCCGTCAAGGTCATCATCGATGGAGGGAGTTGCCATAACTTAGCGAGTGAAGAACTACACTCCAAACTCCAATTGGTCAAGATGAAGCACCCGCACCCCTACAAGGTTCAATGGCTAAGCGACACCGACACCATCCAAGTCGATCATAGGGTACAAGTCTCTTTCAAGATCAGAGCTTACGAAGACACTTTGGAGTGTGATATCCTTCCGATGACCGTTTGCCACCTCCTTCTTGGACGGCCATGGCAATTTGACCGAGGTGTCACCCACAATGGGCGTACAAACCACTATAGCTTCAAGATGAAAGGGAAGGAGTTTGTGCTACGACCTATGTCTCCAAGCCAAGTGCTCGCCGACAAGCAAAACACCCATCGTGGAGAGAATAGTGAGAGAGCGAACCACCAAAAAGAGAGTGAGCGCCACAAGCCCAAATTGAGTGCCTCCACGATGAGCGACAAGAAAAACTTAGTTCTCTTTGCCACCAAACGTAAGATGAGAGAAGTGTGTGAGAACCCATCAAGTGTCCTACACCACGTCCTATTGTGCAAGGACGAAGCACCAAAAACTAACACCTCTCACAATCTACCCTTGGTGTTATCTTCTTTATTGCAGGAATTCCAAGATGTTTTCCTCGATGAGCTACCTCCGGGTCTACCTCCACTACGAGGCATTGAGCACCGAATCGACCTCATCCCCGGAGCACCTCTACCTAACAAAGCACCATACCGCGTCAACCCCGAAGAAACCAAAGAAATACAAAGGCAAGTAAAGCATCTCATAGACCATGGACATGTGCGCGAAAGTTTAAGTCCTTGTGCCGTACCGGTCATCCTTGTACCAAAACGAGACGGTAGCTTTCACATGTGTTCCGATTGTAGACCCATCAATGCTATCACCGTTAGATATAGGTACCCCATTCCACGCCTTGATGATATCCTTGATGAACTTAGCGGTGCCACTATCTTTTCAAAAATTGATCTTAAAAGTAGTTACTATCAAATACGCATACAAGAGGGTGATGAATGGAAAACCGCTTTCAAAACAAAATTTGGGTTGTATGAGTGGTTAGTCATGCCTATGGGTTTACCGGAAGCACCCGGTACTTTCATGCGTCTCATGCATTATGTGTTTCGCCCTTACATTGGTGAATTTGTTGTTGTCTACTTTTATGATATCCTTGTTTTTAGCAAATCTCTCAAAGAGCATGTCACCCACCTTCGCACCGTGCTACAAACTGTTCGAAAAGAGCAACTTTATGCTAATATGGAAAAATGCCTCTTTGGTGTTGATCAGCTTGTTTTCTTGGGTTTCGTAGTATCTTCTAAGGGTGTTAATGTTGATGAATCTAAGATCAATGCTATTAAAACTTGGCCCCAACCAACCAATTTACAACAAGTGTGTACTTTTCTTGGTTTAGCCGGTTTCTACCATAGAGTTGTGAAGGATTTTAGCACCATTGCTTCACCTTTGCATGCTTTGAGTAAGAAAAATGCACCGTTTGTTTGGGGAACATCCCAAGATATCGCTTTCAATGAGCTTAAGAACTTGCTTACTCATGCTCCCGTGCTTACATTACCCAACTTTGACAAACCTTTTGAAATTCATTGCGATGCTAGTGGTAATGGCATAGGAGGTGTGTTAACGCAAGAGAAGCGCCCCATTGCATATTTTAGTGAGAAACATTCCGGAGCGCAACTCAATTATCCCATCTATGACAAAGAGCTATATGCTTTAGTGCGAGTTTTGCGTGAATGGGAACATTACCTTCGCCCTCATGAGTTCATCATCCACACCGATCATGAAACACTTAAATACCTAAAGGGCCAAACTAAGTTGAACAAGCGTCATGCTAAGTGGAGTGAGTTTATTGAGTCTTTTCCTTATGTCATCAAGTATATTAATGGTAAGGAAAATGTTGTGGCGGATGCACTTTCCCGTATATGCATGCTTGTTACTCAACTTGAATTAAATGTCATTGGCTTTGAGCACATAAAAGACTTGTATGCGCATGATCCTACTTTTGCCATTCCTTATGCCAAATGTTTAACGCACACATCTTGGGAACGCTATTACATCAAAGATGGATATCTTATGAAAGCTAACAAACTTTGCATTCCCGAGTCTTCTCTTCATTTGTTACTTCTGCAAGAATCTCATGGAGGAGGACTAATGGGACATTTTGGACGCAACAAGACATTCGCTACGCTCTCCAAGAACTACTTTTGGCCTAAGATGTTCCGCGACATCAACCGCTTCACCAACCGATGCTCTACATGCCGCAAAGCTAAGTCTAAAGCTCAATCTCATGGCTTATATATGCCTCTTCCAGTTCCATTCCAACCATGGGAAGATATTAGCATGGATTTTGTGCTTGGTTTGCCTAGAACTCAAAATGGCAAGGATTCCCTTTTTGTTGTTGTGGACCGATTCTCTAAAATGGCACATTCCATTCCTTGCAACAAGATAGACGATGCTTCACATGTTGCCAATCTCTTTTGTAGGGAAATCTTGCGACTTCATGGAGTGACAAAGACGATTGTCTCGGACCGCGACGTCAAGTTCTTGAGTTACTTTTGGAAGACCTTATGCGCCAAGCTCGGAATCAAGCTACTATTCTCTACGGCATATCATCCACAAACCGACGGCCAAACGAAGGTGACAAACCGTACGCTCTCCACCCTTCTTCGCGTGCTAATCAAGAAGAACATCAAGGAGTGGGAAGAGTGCTTACCCATCGCCGAGTACGCCTACAACCGCGCAAGACATTCGACTACCGGCAAGTCCCCCTTCGAGGTCGTCTACGGCTTTAACCCGTTGTCCCCATTGGACATTCTACCTCTACCACTACAAGAGCACACAAACATGGACGCGAGTGCCCGAGCCAACCACCTCAAGAAGATGCATGAAGATACAAGGCACACCATCGAGCGCCAAGTACAACGACTCGCGACCATGCTCAACGTCAACAAGCACCCCATGATCTTCAACATTGGCGATCTTGTGTGGCTACACCTCCGCAAGGAACGCTTCCCCAACGAGCGCAAGTCCAAACTCCTACCACGAGCCGATGGACCCTTCAAGGTGCTTGCACGCTACAACAACAACGCATACAAGATCGACATCCCACGTGACAAGTACTCCGTGAGCAACATCTTCAACGTCAAAGATCTCTCCCCATACCATGGTGATGAGGATTTCGATCCGAGGTCGGATCTTTCCCAAGGGAGGGGAGATGATGCGCAGCATCCCAAGGTCATCCCCATGGACCTACCATCGTCTCAACAAGTGCCTAGTGGACCCATGACTCGATCACGTGCAAGAGCTCTCGAGACCGAGGTGACATCTCTCCTCTCACAATTCCACTTCGATGAACATGAGACATGGCTACTACCTCAAACGGAGATATTGTGCATACTCAGGTATCAAGGAGTTAGCCATGGAGACGTCAAGGAGCAAGGAGAATCCGAAGACGAAGATGGACGTGAAGACGGAGAAGGAAAAGGGCTAAGTCAGCAGAAGCCCGGACGATCCGGACCGCCGTCTGGACGATCCGGCCCCAGCCCGGACGATTCGGACACCGGCCCGGACGATCCGACTACAAGGCCCAACGACACCCGAGGCTTCAACTTGAAGCCGGATCATCCGGACCCAGACCCGGATCATACGGCCACACCGGGACGTCCGGACCAGGACCCGGACATCCGGCCCTCCCGCAGCTGCTCCAACACTGCCGGATCATCCGGACGCCGACCCAGATCATCCGGACCCTCGAAGCCCGGATCATCCGGACCAACTCCCGGATCATCCGGCTACCGCATGCGTGCGTGACTTGGGCCGAGGCCCGTGTACCCGTTTCGTCCCCTCACTTACCCCTTCGCCCCTTGGGCTATAAATAGACCTCCTCCTCCCCGTTTTTAGGGTTAGCAAAGTAGTAGCTCATATGTGAGGATAGCTTTTGCTCATCCATACGGTCTCCTCGAGAGTGACCGCGGCCCCTCTACGGAGAAGATCCCCTTGGATTCAAGACCCCCTCTTGGGTGGCCCCATCAAGACCTCCTTACGGAGAAGAACCGGTTACCTTTGTATCGTCCTTTGTTGGACTTGGATCTTGTATCTTACCTTTGTGTTCATCGATCTAGCGCATGTGTGATCTATTCTTGTTGGTTGAGTGATTCTCTCGTGTTTCCTTTTGTGTTTCCCCTCGTTTTCCCCTCGTGTTCTTCGTTTCCTTAGTTGGGATCCGCTCCTTTCATGAAAGATCGGCCGTACAGAGTTCCACTCCACATCAACTTTGTTTGTTTGCCAAATAGCAACGAGCAGACATCTGTCTGCACAAATATCAAGCAACTAGTAAACATATACCCCACCTTATATTTTCGGTTTAAACACGTCTCTTCCACTTAGCATCTGTCATGTTTTGCACTGGACAATTTGATACTGTCATGTTTTTCCCTGGACAATTTCGTACTAAATTGATTTGATGGTACAGAGCAGAAATATAGCGCCTATTCTTCATCAAACCAAGGATATCCATGTTCGCAGTGATGGAAGAGGTGAAATCAATACAACCGAAATTGAGCATCCAATCAGTGAATCATGTCCTGCACCTCCAATGTAGGTGATAGAACCGCATCAAAAGAGATCTCTTATGTTTATTTAATCACGTGACGTCTCTTTTCTCTCTGAAATATGAAAATGTGTCTTCGCTGGCCATGTGTTGTCATTATTATGCATATCAGGAAAATATTTTTCTTGCATAAAGTTTGTTAATGAATTGTTTGTACTAACTTAGTTCTATAGGATTCAGTATGACCTCTAATTGGTAGGCAAAGAAGAACTGATGATTCACGAGCTAATGTTGGATATAGTATTTTTCAAACCTTTGGATCTACATGCGTCCGTTCAGGTTTGTTCCTGATGAGGACAGCAATACCATTGTTACACCCACAACCCCTGCTACTATACATACTGGACCGATTACTAGAGCTCGCGCACGCCAATTAAATTACCAGGTACTTTCGTTTCTTGGTAATGATTCTAATGTTCATGAGAATATGATGCTGCCTAAATTGGATACATTTGTTTTACTTACAAATGAAGGGCCTAGCTTGGAGAAGGATGAACATTGGAGCAAGAACAAGCATGGAGTTGATGGCATGCGCAAGGGAGACAAGAACAGAGTTTCAAGTGATGATTTCAGGACTTTGAAGCCACCATAATGAGTGCATGAAGCCTTGGACGAAATATACAAGATGCCACTTCATAATTTTCGTCCAGAGGCTATTCTAGGTGCTGCGTCACCCTATTTTTGGGCCAGGCCCATGTAATTTCGAAATACTTCAATATAGGCTGTTTTTAGAGTCCGTATGTGTGGGGAAACAAGAGTTAGGGTGGGTTTCGGACCCCTCCTCCAAGCGCCACGAAATTCCCCCCCTCTTCCTCCATATATACAGCTCCTAGGGCATCGTTTAGACTTTGGGTTTTGTTTAGATTAAAAGTTCGCCATAGCTGCAACTTCGCGTACTTCGTTTGTGTTCAACGACCAGACAAAGGCGTCATAGAACCCCACCTTCATTAATAAAGCTTTCCTCTTTTATTCGCAATATCCAGATTGCAATCTCAGTTTTTTGCTTGTTCTTCGTTTGCTCGCCGGAAATAGACCCTCGTGGTCAGGTTGATCGTGCTCCGACGTGGTCAATAAACCCTCGGAAGTTGGTTTAGCGATTGCTAAGGCGCGACGTCTTCGCACGTTCGTAGTCGGATCGTCAAAGTCGACTCCCACATAAACAATTGCTATCTCATCGAAACATCGGGACACCTTTGCCTCTATCAGTTCTGCCGTGAAAGCATGTGCTCTCGCAATGTATTTTCTCCATTTCTATATCAGATAAAATTGCGTGTTATTGTACTTATCTTTTCATCTCTAGACCAACTTGCATTCATTTTACCTATTATCGTACTTATTATTTATCGATATCATAAATCATGACCATGTATGTTGTACCAAGTCATTTCTTTGTTTCGTTTGCAACAATGCTGAAGTATTGATAGGAGCTCTGCACATGATAATTCGTCATATTCAGGTTGGCAGAAATAGTGTTGCAGGAGAGTTAACAAGTGCAAGCTAGGTTGCAGTAAAACCAGTCCAACCACTCATGGGATTACTCTTGCTAAGCCACTACTATTGCATGTTTCCACTAACGACACAACTCTCTAATCCCATGGGTTGTTAAGGATGACATGTATTTCAGAAGGTAAGTTCAATTGACTACTTCATGGATTGTCAATCTTTGCATTTTCTTTGAGTTACTCCCTTTCTTAACTGTAGAAACATGACTCAGAATGCACCCAAATTAATTGATTACAGTATCATGTTAACAGTTCAAGTAGCACAACCCCTTCAGTTCAGAAATTATACTCATTATATTATACATAAACTACATTCAAAATTTGTTTGCCTATGGTTTACAACTTGCATATTTTGTTCATTCTTTTTGAGTCAGGTTATGCAATGCTCTGAATAATGATATTCTTTTACCCATGCACCCTGTGGAATCTTATAGTTTATACATAGTGATGCAAATCCCAACATAAAATTGGGGCCCTCATCTGCATCTACATAATAATATCCGTTGGAAATATACATCTATCATCTTTTTTTTGTGAAACAAAATACATTTTGTTCTCTTACACTTGGAAAAAACACTACATGTTTGAAGGAACATTCAGAAATGAATGTGTCATTATCCTTCATATTTTTTAAATATATTTCACATAGCATTAATCTCATGTCTAATCTTAAAAAAAAACTGTAAAAAAAAGTTTGTGCTGATGCATCCATCCTTTATGTTTGCTCATTTCCTTTTAATTATGTTTCACCATCTAGACTTGGCATACCTTCAAAGCAGAAAATAAATCATCTCATTTGCATAATTGAAGATAAATTTTATAAATAAAATATATGATTATTACTTTGCTTTCATCCGTCCTTTGTAATACATTAATTAATACAAGAAAGCTGGATAAGGAACGGTTCAGATGTTCCTTCAAGCTATCTAAATATAATAAATGAATCTTGCATTATACATTTCAACATGGTGTCAGGTGGTCGCTCACTACTTGCTCTTACTTCACCCTCTACTGCATTTCATATTGATCTTTTGGTTCATTTTTTATTACCTTATTCTGTTTTATGTTGCGAATAGCCTGATGTAGTTTGTCGGTTTTGTTTGACGATGTTACTTTGGACCAAACAAGATGTTTCTTCGTGCTAGATCCTTTTTCACATGGAGCCATCTACTATGGATCAACGCACGGTCCAGACAGTACATGTTGAATCAACTAAATGTCCCGCAGCAACGCGCGGGGCATTATCTAGTATTCATAATATTGATGCCAAAAGATGCAAAGTTAATAATGATAGTGCAACATACTTGTGGCACTGCCGTTTAGGTCATATTGGTGTAAAACACATGAAGAAACTCCATGCAGATGGACTTTTGGAATCACCTGTATGAATCATTTGATACTTGCAAACCATGCCTCATGGGCAAGATGACTAAAACTCCGTTCTCCGGAACAATGGAACGAGCTAATGACTTATTGGAAATAATACATACCGATGTATGCGATCCGATAAGTGTTGAAGCTGGCGGCGGGTATCGTTATTTTTTGACCTTCACAGATGATTTGAGTAGATATGGGTATGTCTACTTAATGAAGCACAAGTCTGGAACATTTGAAAATTTCAAAGAATTTCAGAGTGAAGTGGAGAATCATCGTAACAAGAAAATAAAGTTTCTACGATCTGATCGCGGAGGTGAATATTTGAGGTACGAGTTTGGCCTTCATTTAAAACAATGTGGAATAGTTTCACAACTCACGCCACCTGGAACACCACAGCGTAATGGTGTGTCCGAACGTCATAACTGTACTTTATTTGATACAGTGCGATCTATGATTTCTCTTACCGATTTACCACTATCATTTTGGGGTTATGCATTAGAGACAGCTGCATTCATGTTAAATAGGGCACGTCTAAATCCGTTGAGACGACACCGTATGAACTTTGGTTTTGCAAGAAAACTAAGTTGTCGTTTCTTAAAATTTGGGGTTGCGACACTTATGTCAAAAGGCTTCAGCCTGATAAGCTCGTACCCAAATCGGAGAAGTGCATCTTCATAGGATACCCTAAGGAAACAATTGGGTACACCTTCTACCACAGATCCGAAGGCAAGATCTTTGTTGCCGAGAATTGAACCTTTCTAGAGAAGGAGTTTCTCTCGAAGGAAGTGAGTGAGAGAAAAGTAGAACTTGATGAGGTAATTGTACCTGCTCTCAATTTGGAAAGTAGCACATTAGAGAAATCCGTTCCCATGATGCCTACACCAACTAGAGAGTAAGCTAATGATGATGATCATGAAACTTCAGATCAAGTTGCTACTGAACCTCGTAGGTCGACCAAAGCACGATCCGTGCCAGAGTGGTACGGCAATCATGTCCTGGAAGTCATGTTGTTGGACAACAGCGAACCTACGAACTATGAAGAAGCTATGATGAGCCCAGATTCCGACAGATGGCTTGAGGCCATGAAATCTGAGATATGATCCATGTATTAGAACAAAGTGTGGACTTTGGTGGACTCTCCCGATGATCGGCAAGCCATTGAGAATAAATGGATCTTCAAGAAGAAGACAAACACTGATGGTAATGTCACTGTCGGTGTCAAAACCGGCGTGATAGAGGCAAAGGTGTCCCGTCTTTCGGTGAGATGATGAATATCGCTTTGATGGAAGTCGACTTTGACGATCCGACTACGAACGTGCGAGGACGTCGCGCCTTAGCAATCGCTAAACCAACTCCGAGAGGTTATCGACCACGCCGGAGCACGATCAACCTGACCACGAGGGTCTGTTTCCTGCGAGCAAACGAAGAACAGGCAAGAAACTGAGATTGCAATCTGGATATTGCGAATATAAGATGAAAGCTTTATTGATCAAGGTGGGGTTCTGTGACGCCTTTGTCTGGTCGCTGAACACAAACGAAGTACGCGAAGTTGCAGCTATGGTGAACTTTTAATCTAAACAAAACCCAAAGTCTAAACGACGCCCTAAGGGCTGTATATATGGAGGAAGAGGGGGGGGAATTTCGTGGCCCTTGAGGAAGGGGTCCGAAACCAACCCTATCTCTTGTTTCCCCACACATACGGACTCTAAAAACAGCCTATACTTATGTATTTCGAAATTACATGGGCCTGGCCCAATAATAAGGTGACGCAGCACCTAGAATAGCCTCTGGACGAAAGTTATGAAGTAGCATCTTGTATATTTCGTCCAAGGCTTCATGCACGCATTATGGTGGCTTCAACGTCCTGAAATCATCACTTGTAACTCCGTTCTTGTTCCCCATGCGCATGCCATCATCTCCATGCTTGTTCTTGCTCCAATGTTCATCCTTCTCAAAGCTAGGCCCTTCATTTGTAAGCAAAACAAATGTATCCAATTTAGGCAGCATCATATTCTCATGAACATTAGAATCATTAGCAAGAAACAAAAGTACCTGGTAATTTAATTGGCGTGCGCGAGCTCTAGTAATTGGTCCAGTATGTATAGCAGCAGGGACTGTGGGTGTAATAATTGTATTGATGTCCTCATCATCCTCCCCTTCTTGAAATGAAGTCGTCCTCGACGGAAGCTCATCTTCCTCACCCAAATAAGGCTTCAAATCTGCAATATTAAAAGTGGGACTAACCCCAAAATCTGCAGGCAGCTCAAGTTTATATGCATTATCATTTATTTTCTCTAACACCTTAAAAGGACCATCAGCACGTGGCATTAGCTTTGATTTGCGCAAATCAGGAAATCTATCCTTACGCAAATGTAACCAAACAAGATCTCCAGGTGCAAACACAACATGTTTTCTACCCTTATCTCCAGCAAGTTTATATTTAGCATTCATACGCTCAATGTTTTCCTTAGTTAACTCATGCATTTTTAAGATCAATTTAGCACGTTGTTTAGCATCAAAATTAACCTTCTCCGAAGATGGAAGAGGCAACAAATCAATAGGTGCACGAGGTAGGAAACCATACACAATTTCAAAAGGGCACATCTTAGTAGTAGAATGCAATGAACGATTATAAGCAAACTCAATATGAGGCAAGCATTCTTCCCACATTTTCTTATTATTCTTCAAAACAGCCCTAAGCATTGTAGACAATGTTCTATTGACTACTTCAGTTTGTCCATCAGTTTGGGGGTGACAAGTAGTACTAAAAAGCAGTTTGGTCCCCAACTTAGCCCATAAACATCTCCAAAAGTGGCTAAGAAATTTAGTATCACGATCTGAAACAATAGTATTTGGCACACCATGCAAGCGAATAATTTCACGAAAGAACAAATCAGCAACATTAACAGCATCATCGCTTTTATGACATGGTATAAAGTGTGCCATTTTCGAGAATCTATCCACGACAACAAATATGCTATCCCTCCCCTTCTTTGTTCGAGGTAAACCTAAAACAAAGTCCATAGATATATCCTCCCAAGGAACACTAGGTACAGGCAAAGGCATATATAAACCATCAGGATTGAGTCGTGACTTAGCTTTTTGACATGTAGTGCAGCGAGCAACAAAACGCTCAACATCCCACTATCTTCTCCATAGCCTCTTCAAATCTGTTTAGCACATCTCCCACCTGGCCACTCATCATTTGCTGAAATTTATCATGCAACTCCTTGTTCGTCATGTTCGCCCAATCAGTCTCATCGGCTTGTGAACCTGCCATGGTTAGCAGCAATAGAAACACAAAAGAATATGATCCTGCAGACTACTAGAAGTGGTGGTGATGGTGGTGTGTCACAAAACCTTCAAGCGAATCTCAAATTCTTACCAGTTCTTACCCAGCAGCAGGTGGTGATCGGCAACCGTTGTAGTCAAAAACTCTCAAAGCTTGGATATAGCGATTACCAGGGAGAGTCAAACGCACGATGTAGACTTATGTGGAGCTGGGAAGGCTTATAATATGGTAGCAAAATGGTAAGCAATAATCAATTCAGAGATGCAAAGTTGAATAAACGCTCAACGACGGTACTGTGCTGGTCCTAGGCTAGACCGTGCTAGAGACGCGAGCCTAGAACACTAACAAAATCACGGCGCTGCACGTAAACAAGGGAAAAGCACACTCTGGAATTTTTTTTTGCACTCTTTTTTTTTGCGCTCTCTTTTTTTTGCGCTCCTTTTTTTTGCGAAAAATCACTATAATGGCGAGTGTCTCAAAACTCTTCCCAGGTCAAACTGACAGGATGGGCACAAAATTTTTTGACTATTTTTTTTTCGGAAATCAGGGCAGCGACGACGAAAAAGTGCGACAAAAAAATCACTATGATGGCGAGTGTCTCAAAACACTACCCGGGGCCTAAAAATAGGATAGGGAAAAAATATTTTTGGTTGCCGAAATTTTGGCCTAAAAACTGCCCGGGGGTCTCCAGACTCTTTTTTTTTTCCGAGACCTACTCAGGCAAGGAAACACGAAACGGAAAAAAGATGGATCTCTAAAACAAACCGAATATGAAAAGAACTCGGATTGGTTGTGGATATATGGTGGTAGGATACGGCAGCGGTGGTGGTATATGGTAGCGGTGGTGGTATATGGATACGGATCGGTGGTGGTATATGGATACGGATTGGTGGTGGTATATGGATACGGATTCAGAGCGGTGGCGGATAAGCAATGGTGGTAGATGGCAAGGCGATGATGATGGTGCGGCGGCGGCGTGACAACTTATGACCAGAACTCGAAACTCTAAAAGACTAGACTCTAAGACCAGCAACTTGACACGACGATGCAACCGCAAATTCAACAAAGCAAAAACCCTAAAAAGATTATGCAAAGGCTCAGATTGGTTCGGATATGATGAACTAACCCTAATTTTTTTTTGTGGCTTTTTCGTGGACTGTAGGTATGAAGAACAGACTCGATCTAAACTACGAAAAACTGTAAAATCTCACCGAGCAACCTGGAAATCTGATACCACTTGATAGAGGCAAAGGTGTCCCGTCTTTCGATGAGATGATGAATATCGCTTTGATGGAAGTCGACTTTGACGATCCGACTACGAACGTGCGAGGACGTCGCGCCTTAGCAATCGCTAAACCAACTCCGAGAGGTTATCGACCACGCCGGAGCACGATCAACCTGACCTCGAGGGTCTGTTTCCTGCGAGCAAACGAAGAACAGGCAAGAAACTGAGATTGCAATCTGGATATTGCGAATATAAGATGAAAGCTTTATTGATCAAGGTGGGGTTCTGTGACGCCTTTGTCTGGTCGCTGAACACAAACGAAGTACGCGAAGTTGCAGCTATGGCGAACTTTTAATCTAAACAAAACCCAAAGTCTAAACGACGCCCTAAGGGCTGTATATATGGAGGAAGAGGGGGGGAATTTCGTGGCCCTTGAGGAAGGGGTCCGAAACCAACCCTATCTCTTGTTTCCCCACACATACGGACTCTAAAAACAGCCTATACTTATGTATTTCGAAATTACATGGGCCTGGCCCAATAATAAGGTGACGCAGCACCTAGAATAGCCTCTGGACGAAAGTTATGAAGTAGCATCTTGTATATTTCGTCCAAGGCTTCATGCACGCATTATGGTGGCTTCAACGTCCTGAAATCATCACTTGTAACTCCGTTCTTGTTCCCCATGCGCATGCCATCATCTCCATGCTTGTTCTTGCACCAATGTTCATCCTTCTCAAAGCTAGGCCCTTCATTTGTAAGCAAAACAAATGTATCCAATTTAGGCAGCATCATATTCTCATGAACATTAGAATCATTAGCAAGAAACGAAAGTACCTGGTAATTTAATTGGCGTGCGCGAGCTCTAGTAATTGGTCCAGTATGTATAGCAGCAGGGCCTGTGGGTGTAATAATTGTATTGATGTCCTCATCATCCTCCCCTTCTTGAAATGAAGTCGTCCTCGACGGAAGCTCATCTTCCTCACCCAAATAAGGCTTCAAATCTGCAATATTAAAAGTGGGACTAACCCCAAAATCTGCAGGCAGCTCAAGTTTATATGCATTATCATTTATTTTCTCTAACACCTTAAAAGGACCATCAGCACGTGGCATTAGCTTTGATTTGCGCAAATCAGGAAATCTATCCTTACGCAAATGTAACCAAACAAGATCTCCAGGTGCAAACACAACATGTTTTCTACCCTTATCTCCAGCAAGTTTATTTTTTTTTCCCGAGACCTACTCAGGCAAGGAAACACGAAACGGAAAATATATGGATCTCTAAAACAAACCGACTATGAAAAGAACTCGGATTGGTGGTGGATATATGGCGGTAGTATATGGCAGCGGTGGTGGTATATGGATACGGATTCAAAGCGGTGGCGGATAAGCAATGGTGGTAGATGGCAAGGCGATGATGATGGTGCGGCGGCGGCGTGACAACTTATGACCAGAACTCGAAACTCTAAAAGACTAGACTCTAAGACCAGCAACTTGACACGACGATGCAACCGCAAATTCAACAAAGCAAAAACCCTAAAAAGATTATGCAAAGGCTCAGATTGGTTCGGATATGATGAACTAACCCTAATTTTTTTTGTGGCTTTTTCGTGGACTGTAGGTATGAAGAACAGACTCGATCTAAACTACGAAAAACTGTAAAATCTCACCGAGCAACCTGGCTCTGATACCACTTGATAGAGGCAAAGGTGTCCCGTCTTTCGATGAGATGATGAATATCGCTTTGATGGAAGTCGACTTTGACGATCCGACTACGAACGTGCGAGGACGTCGCGCCTTAGCAATCGCTAAACCAACTCCGAGAGGTTATCGACCACGCCGGAGCACGATCAACCTGACCACGAGGGTCTGTTTCCTGCGAGCAAACGAAGAACAGGCAAGAAACTGAGATTGCAATCTGGATATTGCGAATATAAGATGAAAGCTTTATTGATCAAGGTGGGGTTCTGTGACGCCTTTGTCTGGTCGCTGAACACAAACGAAGTACGCGAAGTTGCAGCTATGGTGAACTTTTAATCTAAACAAAACCCAAAGTCTAAACGACGCCCTAAGGGCTGTATATATGGAGGAAGAGGGGGGGGAATTTCGTGGCCCTTGAGGAAGGGGTCCGAAACCAACCCTATCTCTTGTTTCCCCACACATACGGACTCTAAAAACAGCCTATACTTATGTATTTCGAAATTACATGGGCCTGGCCCAATAATAAGGTGACGCAGCACCTAGAATAGCCTCTGGACGAAAGTTATGAAGTAGCATCTTGTATATTTCGTCCAAGGCTTCATGCACGCATTATGGTGGCTTCAACGTCCTGAAATCATCACTTGTAACTCCGTTCTTGTTCCCCATGCGCATGCCATCATCTCCATGCTTGTTCTTGCTCCAATGTTCATCCTTCTCAAAGCTAGGCCCTTCATTTGTAAGCAAAACAAATGTATCCAATTTAGGCAGCATCATATTCTCATGAACATTAGAATCATTAGCAAGAAACGAAAGTACCTGGTAATTTAATTGGCGTGCGCGAGCTCTAGTAATTGGTCCAGTATGTATAGCAGCAGGGACTGTGGGTGTAATAATTGTATTGATGTCCTCATCAGGGGTGCGGGAAGGGGATCGGGATTCGTGGATTCGGGGGTTGCCTGCACTAGAGCATACGAGCCGGCGAAGCTTAAGGAGGGAGACTTAAATAGACCAAGATATTTTCATCATAAACGGTTCCTAGAAAACAACTGTGTCTGATGTTGTAGATATTTTTTATTAGCTAGCGAAAGACGAATTTGGAGTGAAGTGCCAACGGATGGCGTTTTAAATGAACGAGAAATTTTGTAGTACTAATACAAATGTCATGTCAAATTTTGGAATATTTCAGGGGTCATTTGACCTTTTAGGACATTTAAGTGATTTTCTAGCCATTTAATGACCGTAATTGAAATTTGAACTACATGTACATGCAACAACTAACCATAACGGTTTGAAAACTCATATTTCGTGTACTTGTGTGCGATTTAATTCCATGTGCAGTAAATTGGAAGGAATTGTCAAACATATTGGTCTAACGGCTATGAAACAATTAAGCATGGAGTGACATGGAATTTTAATTCCAAAAAATAAAAAAAATCATAAACACAACCCTCACAAACCGGAGCAACTCACTAGAAGGCGCGTGGTTCCAAGAGGGAACAATGCATGTTTGATGACGAACGGGAGATAGCTTCTGCTTGTGGACTTCAATTTTTTTCTATGTCTAACATGCACTACTACAACTGTAATGTGAAAATTTGGAAAATTCTAGGGTTCATTTGACCTTTTAAAGACATTTAAGTGATTTTCTAGCCATTTAATGACCGTAATTCAAATTTGAACTACATCTACATGCAACGCCTAAGCAAAACGGTTTGAAAAATCATATTTGTGTACTTGTGTGCGAGTTAATTCCATGTGTAGTAAACTAGAAGGAATTTTCAAACATATTTGTCTCACGACATGGACACATGCATGCAGACGTATGCATGGATTGACATGGCATTTTAATTCCAAAAAAATCAGAAACACATGAAACCTTGGTTGATCTAATGTCATGCCACCAAGATGATGTGGTAAAGAAATTGGCATGTTTGACGAAAGTTTGGACACACAACCCTCACAAACCGGAGCAACTCACTAGAAGGCTCGTGGTTCCGAGAAGGAACAATGCATGTTTGATGACGAACGGGAGATAGCTTCCTCTTACGGCCTTCAATTTTTTTCTACGTCTAACGTGCACTACTAAAACTGTAATGTGAAATTTTGGAAAATTCTAGGGGTCATTTGACCTTTTAAAGACATTTAAGTGATTTCCTAACCATTTAATGACCGTAATTAAAATTTGAACTACATCTACATGCAACGCCTAACCAAAATGATTTGAAAAAACATATATGTGTACTTCTGTGCGAGTTAATTTCATGTGCAGTAAATTGGAAGGAATTTTCAAACATATTGGTCTCACGACATGGAGACATGCATACGTATGCATGGAGTGACATGGCATTTTAATTCCAAAAAATAAAAAAATGATCAAAAAAACATGAAACCTTGGTTGGTGTAATATCATGCCACCAAGATGATGTGGTAAAGATATTGGCATGTTTGACGAACGTTTGGACACACGCGCCTCACAAACCGGAGCAACTCGCTAGAAGGTTCGTGGTTCCGAGAGGGAACAATGCATGTTTGATGATGAACGGGAGATAGCTTCCTCTGACGGCCATCAAATTTTTTCCTACGTTTAACGTGCACTAATACATCTGTCATGTGAAAATTTGGAAAATTTCAAGGGTCATTTGACCTTTTAAAGACATTTAAGTGATTTTTTAGCCATTTAATGACCGTAATTCAAATTTGAACTACATCTACATGCAACGCCTAACCATAACAGTTTGAAAAATCATATTTTTGTGTACTTGTGTGCGAGTTAATTCCATATGCAGTATATTACAAGGAATTTTCAAACATATTGGTCTCAAGGCATGGGCACATGCATGGACTGCCATGGCATTTTAATTCCAAAAAATAAAAAATGATTACAAAAACATGAAACCTTGCTTGATTTAATGTCATGCCACCAAGATGATGTGGTAAAGAAATTGGCATGTTTGACGAACGTTTGGACACACATTCCTCACAAACTGGAGCAACTCGCTAGAAGGTTCGTGGTTCCGAGTGGGAACAACACATGTTTGATGACGAACGGGAGATAGCTTCCTCTTACGGCCTTCAAATTTTGTCCTACATTTAACGTGCACTAATACAACTGTCATGTGAAAATTTGGAAAATTTCAGGGGTCATTTGACCTTTCAAAGACATTTAAGTGATTTTCTAACCATTTAATGACCGTAATTCAAATTTGAACTACATCTACATGCAACGCCTAACCATAACGGTTTGAAAAATCATATTTTTGTGTACTTGTGTGCGAGTTAATTCCATGTGCAACAAATTAGAAGGAATTTTCAAACATATTGGTCTCAAGGCATGGGCACATGCATGGAGTGCATGCCATGGCATTTTAAGTCCAAAAAATTAAAAAATGATCAGAAAACATGAAACCTTGCTCGATGTAATGTCATGCCACCAAGATGATGTGGTAAAAAAAATTGGCCTGTTTAACGAAACTTTGGACACACACCCCTCACAAACCGGAGCAACTCGCAACAAGGTTCATGGTTACGAGAGGGAACAATTCATGTTTGATGACGAACGGGAGATAGCATCGTCTTACGGCCTTTAAATTTTTTCCTACGTTTAACGTGCACTAATACAACTGTCATGTGAAAATTTGGAAAATTTCAGGGGTCATTTGACCTTTTAAAGACATTTAAGTGATTTTCTAACCATTTAATGACCGTAATTCAAATTTGAACTACATCTACATGCAACGCCTAACCAAAATAGTTTGAAAAATCATATTTTTGAGTACTTCTGTGCGAGTTAATTCCATGTGCAATAAATTACAAGGAATTTTCAAACATATTGGTCTCAAGGAATGGGCACATGCATGGAGTGCATGCCATGGCATTTTAAATCTAAAAAATTAGAAAATGATCAGAAAAACATGAAACCTTGCTTGATTTAATGTCATGCCACCAAGATGATGTGGTAAATAAATTGGCATGTTTGACGAAAGTTTGGACACACACCCCTCACAAACCGGAGCAACTCACTACAAGGTTCGTAGTTCTGAGTGGGAACAATGCATGTTTGATGACGAACGGGAGATAGCTTCCTCTTACGGCCTTCAAATTTTTTCCTACGTTTAACATGCACTAATACAACGGTCATGTGAAAATTTGGAAAATTTCAGGGGCCATTTGACCTTTTAAAGACATTTAAGTGATTTTCTAACCATTTAATGAGCGTAATTCAAATTTGAACTACATCTACATGCAACGCCTAACCAAAACGGTTTGAAAAATCATATTTTTGTGTACTTGTGTGCGAGTTAAAAAATCATCAGACGATGTAAATATCTGGTGTTCAAAAAATAAAATGTAAAGATCTGGCACGACAACCGACCCCCACACAATTGGCACTCTATCTCGCGGCTCGAGGTTTGGTAGGTGATTGGTGGGGATCATTAATCAGACACGGTTCTGTATTGGAAACCGTCAGCTATTATGTTCACACACGGATTTTGCTGCAGGAATCGTGTGTAATTCAAACTACAGTACTCTTAAATTCCGGCGACCAGCGTGTGTACTATCCCCGTCGATCTAGATTCCGACCGCCAATAAATACTACCTTGCTCACGTCGTCCCGCCTGCATTCTCATCTACATCCTCCCCTCGCTCTCTCTCTCTCTCAAATCTCTGCTATGGCACCGTCGGTCTGCCCATGCACGGACCAGGAGTCGCCGCCCCCCGAGGACGCTCACTCGATTAGCAACGACGAGGACCCCTACGCGCCGCCTGACGAGGTTGCGCCGGACCCCCCAACTTTGGATTGGTTTTGGGGCCAGTACAAACTTTGTTTGTGGAAGTCGCTACCGCCGGCTGAGAAAGCCAGGCAAGTGGCGTTCAAGAAGGAGATGGCGGAGGAGGAAGCCAGGTACCAGGCGGCCTGTGAAGCCCGTGATGCCGCTTGGAAAAAGGAGACGGCGGAGCTTTGGGGGCGGGCGCGTCGTCATGCCGAGGAGGTGTACGAAGACGGGTACTTTGCGAGGAAGGTCATAGGCGATGGGCGCCTCATCGTTGCGTGGAGGTGGGCCGATAAGCTCCAGCGTGCCACCGAGGAGGAGCTCCGGTGAGCGCCCAACGAAATGGCAAGATCAGTCGCGCGCGTCCGCCAGCAAGAGGCAGATCGGTACGTCAAGCGCTGCGAGGCAGAGAAGTCGAAGTACTACCTCCGCACTGGGAAGACGCCGCGCACCAGGGAGCTGCTGGCGAGGGGCTGCCGGAATACTGGCCCCAGTTGGGATTATTAGTTTTAGTATTGTTCGTTTTCAATTTTATGCATTGTACCTAGTAGTTAAGTATCATCACGTATATGTGATGATATATATATATATATATTCTGTGATGAACTAATGAACAATTAATATATATATATATATTATGAATTCCATTTTCTATCTATTTTTGTATACTAATTTGAATCTAGCTGTTATCATCCACATATACAGAATGGAAAGCGCATATACACACATTGAAACAGAACATATAAGAATGGAATACTATGATTGAAATAGAGCAATAAATAGAGCAATACTATGATTGTTGTGAATACATAGCTATCCACGTCGAAACGACATTTCAAAATAAAACGCGTCCATGAGACCATGACCAGCAGCCCTTGCCTAGGGTAGCTCTTGGCTCTACCTGAACTCGTGTAGGCGTTCGACCAAGCGGTCGACATGCTCGCGGTACATCTCGAGCGCGATCTCGAGCTCCAAGTTGGCTATTTCATCGGAGATCACCAGCTCGAGGATGCGACGGCCATGTTCCTCTACTGCGCCCAGGTGGACACCTGGGCCAAGGAGGCAATCGAGCCTACGGACCAGCGCATTGGCATCCGGCGGGCTGCAGACAAGGCGAACGGAGGCACCCATGCGAACGGCGCGGCGGGCGTCCGATGCAAGTACGGCGCGGCCGGCCTCTGGTGCAAGTACGGCGCTGAGGGCCTCTGCCAACTCCTGGCGAGGAATGGGGGTACTGAGGGGACGTGTACCCAGCTGCGATGCCGTGTCGACAGTAGGCAAGCGCCGATGTATCCGCTCTTGCTGTGTGGCGCGTCGCGCCTCTACCTCTGCGGTGCTCCAACGGTCTCGCCGTGCGGCGAGCCGCTGCTTATCTGCGCGGACGCACCTAGCTTGCTCTGCGGCGCGCCATCAATCATTTTGTGCGGCGAGCTGCAGCCTGTCGGCGCTGACATGCCTATCTCAATCTGCGGCGCTCAAGCGCCATGCGCCAAAGGTCTACTCAACCCTGGCGATGACGCGCATCACGGCGTCGTCCATCGCATTGCCGGGGAGCGCCTCGGCCTCGACGGGCCGTGGTGCCTGCTCATTTTCCTCATCAACGAGGTTGATGGCAGAGGTGGCGCTTTGGTCGGTTGGCATGCTTGGAAAAGTTGGATGTGCTACAGGTTGCGCTTGTCGCCTTCGTGCGTCGCGCGCCCCTTATGCGCAATATAGCAGGGTGGCGAGAAACAGGTGAGGAAATGGCAGGAAACGGTGGCGTGTTCATAAAACGCCATCAATTAATGGAAACTTAGCACAAGATGTAGATGATGATCAGATGAACACGGACCACACTAGGGAACCTGTCGGTGATGAATTCATCAATCCCAAATGGTTGAATACTAGCAAGCATTTGCCCACAACACACACGGCATATTCCATCAAAAACAGGTCGGATGGATCAACTGTATGCCACGTATCGCATATTGTCAAAAAGTAATGCGGTAGACCTTCTTTAACATGTGTTAAAAAATAAAAAATAAAAAAACAAGGACCTCGAGGTTAAATTAACTCATGGGATGGGTCTATCAGTCATTTAATTTGATAGATATGACTGATACGACCCATCCTACCAGTTAATTTAACATCAACACAACTTCCCATCCAGTCACCCATCTCATGGCTGCTCCAACCTGAGCACACTTAACTTGAGAGTTTTCTTACATGAGCTACTGGTGGAATAGTGATGAGGACATGACTACCTTGGATACGACCAAAAATATTGCATACATGCATATTTATCAGGTGATTTCTAGTGCAAACTATTCCATAATCTATTTATGTTATCCAGAACAAAAATACTTCACACACTTTTGTATTTTGTCTAATTGCAGGTGTATGGGACATTTGTACAATCCACATATGAAGATAGGGGAAAAGGAGAAGTTTGGGTTCTGTTCAAAAAGTCGTCTCACGTCACTTTTGGGTCAAGAGAAGATAGAGTCCAAGTCTCTCACGTTCTGGATTCAGATTCGGACTGCAGAGACATACCTGACTCAAAACGCCAACAACTTTTTCATACGGACTCCGAATTGGGTGATTCTTTTTTTGTTGGAAAGTAGATTTCGTCCTCTTTCCAACCCAATTGGACTCACCTATAAATTCGTCTGGAGCGTTGAGATATGGACGTAACAATCTGACGCTGCAGCAGAATCCGAGTCAAACAACAAGTCCAAAGGTGTTGCATCACCTCCACTTGGGCCCATGAGCCTTGTACGACCTAGGGTTGGTTTTAGGCTGCCTTGGGACGTCCTCCCACCTCCTTGGGCGCCACCCCTTGCTCCTATATAAGTAGATCCATCTAGTAGCTTTTTCCTTGGGATTTGTTTAGTTAAAAGTTAGCCATTGCAACTTCGTGTACTTCGTTTGTGTCCAACGACCAGACCAAGACCGCTTCCGGATCCCCACCTTTATCAATACTTCATCTATATTCGCAAAATTCGGATTGCTTTATCATATTCTTGCTTGTTCTTCGATTGCTTGCAGGAATAGACCTTCGTGGTCAGGTTGATCGTGCTCCAGCGTGGTCAATAACCTCTCGGAGTTGGTTTAGCGATTGCTAAGGCGCAACGTGGTGCACGTTTGTAGTCGGATCGTCAAAGTCATCTCCACCAAATCGATAGTTATCATCTCATCGAAAGATCGGGACACCCTCGCCTCTATCAAGTGGTATCAGAGCCAGGTTGCTCGATGAGAATTTCCAGTTTTTCTAGATTAGATTTATTTTCTTACCCATTGTCCAAGAAAAAGCCACAAAAAAAGTTAGATCTATTCATCCTTTGTCCAAGCCAGTCTGAGCCTTTGTAGTTTTCTTTTCATTGTTTGCATTATTGAATTATCGGTTGCATCGTCGTGTCGAGTTGCTGGGCTTAGTGTCTAGTTCGTTTAGAGTTTCGAGTTTTGTTCACATTAGTCACGTCGCCGCTGCATCGTTATCCCTTCCGCTCTCCACCACACCATCCATCAATTTCCACCACGTGCTACCCATAGTTCATTGTCACAATCATAGTTGAGGTCGTTCACATCTTCGCTTGATCCAATCTGCATCTTATCAAGTTTGTCTTGGAAAGAGGGAGAGAAAAAAAGACAGAGAAAAAAAAAAGAGAAAAAAAAAGAAAAAAAAGTCAGAGAAAACAAAGAGAGAAAGAAAAAGAAAAAAAGTGTGAGGAAAAAAAAGAGAGAAGAAAAATAAATTCGGATCTATCTAGACTCAATCTCGTAGTTGAATTCGGATTGGAATCTGTTTTGTGCATTGTTCAGTAAAACAGGCATAACTTCCTCATATGAAGTCCGTTTTGGCTCCGCCAGTACTCAAATGAAAGCTAGCGATGAGCCGCACCTAAATAGTTGCAGAGACTAGTTCAATATTTCACCTCATAATCGTCTTCTAAATAGGTCTTTTTGCCCTCCGAAGTTCGCGGACACAGCTTATTCCAGTTTTTCAAGCCAGTTTCAGAATTCTTTGACTCCTCATATCAACTCGGAATTGAGTGATTCTTTTTGCATTGGAAAGCTTGAGTTAGTAGCATTCTTTGAAAAAATTATCAGAAAATTGGCTCAAACTTTTCAAGAGGAAAGTTGGAGAGAGAGTTGTTGTATATCCTGCTTGGTAGTTGTTTTTCATCATTATCTTTACTGCCGTTGTGATCTTCACTTATATCTTGTTGTCCAGAGCTACTTAGTATCCTTCATTGATGCTAGTTGTGCTACGCTGTGACCTCATTAGTGTTCTAGGCTCGCATCTCTAGTCCGGTCTAGCCTAGGACCAGCACAGCACCGTCGTTGAGCGTTTATTCAACATTGCATCTTTGAATTGATTATTGCTAATCTTTTGCTACCATATATAGCCAACCCAGCTCCACATATTTATACACCGTGTATACGTACGTTCCCCTAGCAATCGCTTTACACAATCTTCGGAGTTATTTGACACCGCTGTTTGCCTGTCACCACCTGCCGCATGGTAAGAACTTGTAAGATATTGATATTTGCTTTACTGTGAGCACTTTACAACCACATCCTAGTAGTTCATAGGAACATTATTCTCGAATTTTGTTTCTTGTTTCTACTAATCATGACAGGTTCCGGAGATAGAAGTTCTTGGACGACGGACACATCATCACCATCACGAGAGTTGGGACAACACACACAAGCACATGGTCAGGTTATCTCTTTACCGTCATTTGAGGGTAGATTTAATCCTGCTATTTATCTAGCTTGGGAGCTTGAAGTAGAACAAGTTTTTAGTTACCATGACTTTTCTGAACTTGAGCGAGTACGAGCTGCCACTAGAGCATTTACTGGTTTTGCTTCTGTTTGATGGAGTGTGCATTGTAAGAAAAACATTGATAACCAACCCACAACTTGGAAAGATTTGAAAGATGTAATGAGACCACAATTTTTCCCTCCTTACTATCGCTGTGAATTGCTTCGCAAATTTGAACAATTTAAACAAGGCAACAACACTGTTCATGCTTACTACCAAGAGTTCAAATCTTATATGCATCATTGTGACATAGAAGAATCTGAGGATGATACAATGAATAGATTTTTTGGTGGTTTGAACCATGATATTCAGGCACGATTTCAGTATATTCCTCGTTGCATTACTGGTATGTATGTTCGTGCTTTTACCTTTGAGAGACAGTTACAGGAGGACGCATTGGGTGACTACAACAACAACTATTCCAGTTCATGCTCACCACCACCGGTTGGTTCCTCGACCGTTGCACCTACTAGAGCAGCCACACCTCAGATTGTGAGCGCGACATCATCCCAAGAGTATGGTGCATTGCCATCATCCGTACCTACATCAGCTACATCTTTGCGACAAGGTAACTGTAAAGGTATTGATGATATAACTTCACATGAGAATGATGCATGCCTAGTTAACTTGAATACATCATGTGTTGAGTTACCTGTTGATTTGAGCACATCACCTATTTTAGAGAATCGTGTTACTGTCATGAATGCGTCATATGATCAAACAGTTGAAGTACCAACAATTTTGAGTGCACCCATTGAATTAACTGTTGATGCAAAAGAACAATTGTTTAATCATTTTGATATGACCTCTAATCTTGGTGATGATTCTGTGTCCAATGACTTATTGAATGTTTGCTTATTTAAGCATGTTGTAGCATGTAAATTTGATGCAAGTAAGGTTTATTCACCAATGTTGGGATGGTTTAATGATGAACATTGTCAACCTTTTAAAATGAATAAGAGCTTCGCTTATATGTGCAAACTGAGTTGCAATATTTTCATGCCTTCTACTTCTTGTGATAATATTTTGGCTTTAGATTTTATCAACTATGAAGGTTACTCATGTATACATGTGCCATATGTGCAAAAACAAAGGGAAGTAAAAATGGATGACATATACATATACAATATGTACACCTTGTCTCTTTTGTTAGCCACATTTCAGACTAAGCAACGCCGAGGACGGCTTTGTTTTCAAGAAGGGGAGGATGATGAGGACATGACTACCTTGGATACGACCAAAAATATTGCATACATGCATATTTATTAGGTGATTTCTAGTGCAAACTATTCATTAATCTATTTATGTTATCCAGAACAAAAATACTTCACAATATTGCTCTGATACCACTTGATAGAGGCGAGGGTGTCCCGATCTTTCGATGAGATGATAACTATCGATTTGGTGGAGATGACTTTGACGATCCGACTACAAACGTGCACCACGTTGCGCCTTAGCAATCGCTAAATCAACTCCGAGAGGTTATTGACCACTCTGGAGCACGATCAACCTGACCATGAAGGTCTATTCCTGCAAGCAATCGAAGAACAAGCAAGAATATGATAAAGCAATCTGAATATTGTGAATATAGATGAAGTATTGATAAAGGTGGGGATCCGGAAGCGGTCTTGGTCTGGTCGTTGGACACAAACGAAGTACACAAAGTTGCAATGGCTAACTTTTAACTAAACAAATCCCAAGGAAAAAGCTACTAGATGGATCTACTTATATAGGAGCAAGGGGTGGCGGCCAAGGAGGTGGGAGGACGTCCCAAGGCAGCCTAAAACCAACCCTAGGTCGTACAAGGCTCATGGGCCCAAGTGGAGGTGATGCAACACCTTTGGACTTGTTGTTTGACTCGGATTCTGCTGCAGCGTCAGATTGTTTCATCCATATCTCAACGCTCCGGACGAATTTAAAGGTGAATCCAATTGGGTTGGAAAGAGGACGAAATCTACTTTCCAACAAAAAAAGAATCACCCAATTAGGAGTCCGTATGAAAAAGTTGTTAACGTTTTGAGTCAGGTATGTCTGTGCAGTCCGAATCTGAATCCAGAACGTGAGAGACTTGGACTCTATCTTCTCTTGGCCCAAAAGTGACGTGAGACGACTTTTTGAACAGAACCAAAACTTCTCCTTTTCCCCTATCTTCATATGTGGATTGTACAAATGTCCCATACACCTGCAATTAGACAAAATACAAAAGTGTGTGAAGTATTTTTGTTCTGGATAACATAAATAGATTATGGAATAGTTTGCACTAGAAATCACCTGATAAATATGCATGTATGCAATATTTTTGGTCGTATCCGAGGTAGTCATGTCCTCAGCAAATAGCTAGTCCTTGCTGATAGGATGCCTCTTTGCATCCTTATGGCGTATCCGGATGACCGCCCGTCCCCTAATGGCCAATAGATGTTGTGTAGACAGAGCATATCACATACGTCTTATTAGCCGCCACCATCTGTGTTATTATCGGTCTTCGCACATGTTTCTGATTATAGACCTGTTTGCCTCGTATCACACACATCTTGTTAAGTTGAACCGTTTCTGTTCTCATGTCTCAATGCAAACAGTTCACCCGAGTGAACCGCATGCCGTATATCGCACACACCTTCGTCTGGCTGACTGTTTCTTTTGTGTTGCCTAATCACAAATAGTTCATCCGAGTGAACCGTATGCTGTATATCGCACACACCTTCATCTGGCTGCCCGTTTCTTTTGTTCCTCCTCATTGCAAACAGTTAATTGAGCTGAACTGTCTGCCCTGCATCGCACATGCAACTAAAACTAAACCGTATTTGACGCATCCTCCATCGCAAATGTTTTGCACCTTTTTTACGATTATTTTACACCACCGTTTGCGATTATGGCATTGCACACAGTTTCGTCGAAGGGTCTCTGATCGTACCGTCGCGTTAGCAGCAACCTGCAGTAGTGATGTATGCTATAAAGGATAACAATAACTATGAAACTTGTCGTTGTGATTTTAATTTTCAATTTTATGGCAATCAAGTATCACATGATAGTTATTTTGTTGAGTTTGCTCCCACTACTATTCATGAGAATAAATGTTCTTATGTGGAGAGTAATAAAATTTCTATGCTTGTGGATCATGAAAAGAATGCTTTATGTGATAGTTATACTATTGAATTCATTCATGATGCTACTGAAAATTATTATGAGAGAGGAACACATGCTTTTACATATATCAATAATATCAAGTTTCCTCTCTATGTGTTGAAAATCTTGAAGTTTTGCTTGTTTTGCCTTCCTATGCTAGTTGATTATTGCTCCCATAAATTATTTACTCACAAAATCCCTATGCATAGGAAGTTGGTTAGGCTTAAATGTGCTAGTCATATGCTTCATGATGCTCTCTTTGTGTTTCAATTCTTATCTTTTAGGTGAGCATCATTGAAATCATCATGCCTAGCTAAAAACGCATTAAAGAAAAGAGCTTGTTGGGAGACAAGCCAACATTTACACCTACTGTTTTTGTGTGTTCACAAGATTAGGCTACTATAGTAATCGTGTTTTATAGCTTATATTTCAATAAAGTACCAAGTTAAATCCTTTGGGATAGTGTGGATGATAGTTGACTTGATTTTGTGCAAAAACAGAAACTTTTGCACCCAGTAACAGAATTGTTAAAAATCACAAGAGCGTCGAAAAATTCTGATTTTTTTTACATTACTGGTCTTCAAATTTCCTCTGTTTTCATAACTTTTCAGAAGGTTTGCAGTTACAGAAGCATAGTCATTATTTAGATCTTTACACACTATTCTGTTTTTTGACAGATTATGTTTGCAATGCATAGTTCGCTTGTTTTATGGTTTCTATGGCTTATATTGCTTAATATAAATTGTGGAAATTCTAGAGTACAGTAGGCATTATGTGGAACAATTATAAATCTTTTCTTTGATAGTACCCAAGTGAATTATTTGTTTTACTATGCTAACCCATCTCATGAAGTTCCGTGAAGTTTTGTGTGATTGAATTTTTCAAGTTTTGGGTGAGATATCGATATGATGAGAATAAGGAGTGACAAGACCCCTATCCTTGGGGATTCCCAAGGCAACCCAAGATAATATTCAAGGAATATCCAAGCAACTAATCTTGGGGATGCCCCGGAAGGCATCCCCTCTTTCGTCTCCAACATTATTGGTAACCTTACATGGGGCTATATTTTTATTCGTCACATGATGTGTGTTTTGCATGGAGCGTCATTTTCTTTTATTAGGATTTGCTTGCTTTTATTTAGAGTAATGTTTTCATCTTTTATTTCAATAAAAGTCTCAAGTATAGCCTTTACCATGCTCATTTTGCAAGACTACATGTTGCTATTTGAAAACAGAAATATTTTCTATCATTGTTTGAATTCTTATGAAAGTCAGAACGTGATAACATCTTGAAGCTTTTCCAAAATAAGCAGCAACAAATTTTATATAGTGTAGTAACTTTTCAGAATTTTTGGAGTTAGGGAAGTATGGATATTTATTCCGCCTTTACAGACTTTTCTGTTTAGACAGATTGTTGTTATGTTTCCATATGTTTGTTTGCTTAATGGTTCTATTTGAGGATAGGAGTATTAAATATGCAGAGGCATTTAGTATGCAATGTTAAATAATAATTTTAGTGATTTTCTACAGTAGAGAATGATAAAGTTATTGCATTGATTTATACTAACTTATCTCACGAGTTCTTGTTGAGTTTTTTGTGGATGAAGTTTTAAAGATTTAGGGAAACCGTGATATAAAAGGAATTAAGGAGACACAAAAGTGAAGGAAATATGCCCTAGAGGCAATAATAAAGTTGTTATTTTATATTTCCTTATTCATGATAAAGGTTTATTATTCATGCTAGAATTGTATTGATCGGAAACCTTAATACATGTGTGAATACATAAACAAACACCATGTCCCTAGTGAGCCTCTACTAGACTAGCTCATTGATAAAAGATGGCAAGGTTTCCTAACCATGGACATGAGTTGTCATTTGATAATGGGATCACATCAGTAGGAGAATGATGTGATGGACAAGACCCATCCGTTAGCTTAGCATAATGATCCTTCAGTTTCATTGCTATTTCTTTCTTCATGTCAAATACATATTTCTTCGACTATGAAATTATGCAACTCCCGGATACCGGAGGAATGCCTTATGTGCTATCAAACGTCACAACGTAATATGAAGATGCTCTATAGGTATCTCCGAAGGTGTTTGTTGAGTTGGCATATATCGAGATTAGGATTTGTCACTCCGAGTATCGGACAGGTATCTTTGGGCCCTCTCGGTAATACACATCATAAGCTTGCAAGCAAACGACTGAGGAGTTAGTCACGAGGTGATGTATTACGGAACGAGTAAAGAGACTTGCCGGTAACGAGATTGAACTAGGTATGAAGATACCGACGATCGAATCTCGGGCAAGTAACATACCGATGGACAAAGGGAATTACGTGTGTTGTCATAACGGTTCGACCAAGAAAGATCTTCGTAGAATATATAGGAGCCAATATGGGCATCCAGGTTCCACTATTGGTTATTGACCAGAGAGGTGTCTCGGTCATGTCTACATAGTTCTCGAACCCGTAGGGTCCGCACGCTTAACGTTCGATGAAGATATAGTATTATATGAGTTATGTGATTTGGTGACCGAATGTTGTTCGGAGTCCCGGATCAGATCACGGACATGAAGACGAGTCTCAAAATGGTAGAGAGGTAAAGATTGATATATATAGGACGAGGGTATTCAGACACCGGAAGTGTTTCGGGGGGTATCGGGTACTTATCGGGTCACCGAAAGGGGTTCCGGGCACCCCCGGCAAAAGATATGGGCCTTATGGGCCAAGAGGGGAAACACACCAACCACAAGGGGCTAGTGCGCCCCCCATACGGGCCAGCCTAGGAGGAGAAGGAAAGACGGGAAGGGGAAGGAAAAGAGTGGAATAGGATTCCCCCTTCCTTCCCTCTCCCCCACTCTTTCCTTCCTCCTCCGACAAACATGGCAGGGGGTGCGGCCAAGGGCAGGAGCCCAAGTAAGATTCGGACCTACTTGGGGAGCCCCTTGGCCTCTCCCCTCTCTCTCCCACCTATATATATTAGGAGGGGGTGGCTAGCACACACCAGACAATTGCCTAGCCATGTGCGACGCCCCCCTCCACCGTTTACACCCCCGATCGTATTTTCGTAGTGCTTAGGCGTAGCCCTGCAGAGATAACTCAACCATCACCATCACCACACTGTCGTGCTGCCGGAACTCATCTACTACCTCGATGTCTTGCTGGATCAAGAAGGCCGAGGACGTCACGGAGCTGAACGTGTGCAAAACATGGAGGTGTCGTGCGTTCGGAACTAGATCGGTTGGAGCACGAAGAAAGTTCGACTACATCAACAGCGTTGTAAAATGCTTCCGCTTATCGTCTACAAGGGTACGTTGACACACTCTTCCCCTCTCTTTGCTATGAATCTCCTTGATAGATCTTGCGTGTGCGTAGAATTTTTTTTTGTTTTCATGCAACATTTCCCAAGAGTGCCGTCCGATCCAGGTTTATGCGTAGATGATATGCACGAGTATTACACAAAGAGTTGTGGGCGGTGATAGTCATGCTGCTTACCACCAACGTCTTATTTTGATTCGGCGGTATTGTGGGATGAAGCGGCCCGGACCAACCTTGCATGTCCAAGCACATGAGACCGGTTCCACCGACTGACATGCAACTAGTTTTGCATAAAGGTGGTTGGTGGGTGTCTGTTTCTCCTGCTTTAGTTGAATCGAGTTTGACTGCGGCCGGTCCTTGAAGAAGGCTAAAACAACAAACTTGACGAAGCACCATTGTGGTTTTGCCGTAGGTAAGAACGGTTCTTACTAGAAACCCGTAGCAACCACGTAAAACTTGCAACAACAAAGTAGAGGACGTCTAACTTGTTTTTGCAGGGTATGTTGTGATGTGATATGGTCAAGACATGATGAGATATACGTTATTCTATGAGATGATCATGTTTTGTAAGATATACGGCAACCGACAGGAGCCTTATGGTTGTCTCTTTATTGTATGAAATACAAACGCCATGTAATTACTTTATATATCACTATGTGTTAGCGATAGTTGTAGAAGCAATAGTTGGTGAGACGACCACGACGCTACGATGGAGATCAAGGTGTCGAGCCGGTGATGATGGAGATCATGATGATGCTTTGGAGATGGAGATCAAAAGCACGAGATGATGATGGCCATATCATGTCACATATTTTGGTTGCATGTGATGTTTATCTTTTATGCATCTTATTTTGCTTAGTACGGCGGTAGCATTATAAGATGATCTCTTCACTAAATTTCAAGGTAAAAGTGTTCTCCCTGAGTATGCACCGTTGCTACAGTTCATCGTGTTGAGACACCGCGTGATGATCGGGTGTGATAGACTCTACGTTCACATACAACGGGTGCAAGAAAGTTTTGCACATGCGGAATACTTGGGTTAAACTTGGCGAGCCTACCACGTACAGACATGGCCTCAGAACACTGGAGACCGAAAGGTCGAACATGAGTCATATAGTAGATATGATCAACATAGAGATGTTCACCATTGATGACTACCCCATCTCACGTGATGATCAGACATGGGTTAGTTGATTTGGATCATGTATCACTTAAATAACTTGAGGGATGTTAATTTAAGTGGGAGTTCATTAGTAATTTGATTAATTGAACTTAAATTTATCATGAACTTAGTCGTAATAGTTTTTGCATATCTATGTTGTAGATCAATAGCTCGCGTTGTATCTTCCCTATTTTTGATAGGGTTTTTTATTTCTGTGCCCCTGGTTCCTTAGTTCTACTCATTCATCCCAACGCTCTTAACTTTTGCTCACCTTTCCCCACACCCTTCCCCGAAACCCTCAGAACTGGTCACAGTGGACGTTGCCGTCGGGTCAATGGCTCGACCGTTAACTCTGACAATGGGGCCGCGTAGGGCGGAGTCCACATTTTGACCGTTACGTGTTAACCAGTGGGGCCACGAAACTGACACTCACTGTGACCTGAATCAGATCCATTCGCTTCTGTGCCGCCCCCTCCGCCGCCGTCCTGCCGCCTCCGCCGCATCTACCCTCTCTCCCCATCTAGGATTAGGAAGTGATGTCAGGGGGGCACCCCGTCCGGCCCATCGACCGTGGAGATGATTGGGTCGAATCAGAGGCTGATAATTCATGGATTCCACCTGGGTAAGCATCGTTTTCCTCTCAAATTGATCAGGAGATCAGTATCATCCGCCTCGCGAGGCTTGGCCCCTCGCGAGGGTCTTGAGTGTTTGCTGGTGAAGATGGGCCATACAGGGCCGCTAGTGGAGCCACCCCGTGGGCCGCAGGTAGGCAAGTCTGGGGACCCTCGTTCCCAGGATGCCGACAGGTGGCACCATTAGCCACCATATCCATCTAGAGAGCATGTCTAGGGCTCCGCTACGGCACCATATCCATCTACCGATATCTCACGTAGCAAGCATACATCCATAACATAGAAAGTAGCAACCATAGCATACTTCTTACATAAAACAAAGGGTGCCCTAAACCATAGCATAGGCCACAAACTATTCAAAAATTAGCTTGCTTTTGTTCATACAATATACGGAATAGGGCCACCAACAATTCAAAAAAATTTAGGTTTTCTTCTTCTTCTTTTGAACATCAACATGGCTCATTTTGTTAGCTTTAGTTTCCTTTTTGACACTTCAACTAGTCCATTATCCGCGCGTGCGAAAACTTGACCCTACTCTAAATGGGCCATTTAAACTTGACCTACACAAGTACACACCATGAATATAACAAGACGAATGGGCTACCCTCCAACCATTTTTACAAGGCTAACCCCAAAACTTGCTGGTTTTCATTGAGCGATAACCTTTCATTGATTGATTTAGCATAAGGGCTCGCGTACGACACCATATCCATCTAGCGATATCTCACGTCAAATAAGATAGAAATAGCAAGCAAAACACAGATAACCAACGACATATCAAATAAGGGTAGCAAGCATAACATAGTTCTTAGGGGATAACACGACACAGATAACAAGTTCACGGTACAACCGATGACATAATTAAGATAGAAATATATAAAAGATAAAAAGCCCTAACACCCTAGGGCAAGACAAGCTCACGAGACCGGGCCTTCACCACCATCTTCACTACGCCTCCTCTTCACTGCTCCTCCTCCCCATGCCGTCCTCGCCGATGTAGTAGGGGAGGCTGTGCATACCGTCGCGGGTGGGGAAGATGCAGTCGAAGTTTGTGAAGATGTTGTGGGTTGTGAATGCGATGAATTCGCATCCACACCAAAACCCCTTGTCGAGGAGGTAGCACGCATCAAATCTGTTGGTGAAGGTGACGGTGAGCCCTATCTGTGGAGTCCTGGAGTTTGGATGCACTTCCTCTAGTCAGAACATCACCGGCGAGCCCACTGGGAGGTGGGCGAAGCCCGCACCGAGGAACCACTGGGCAAACCCCCTTGCACCCCTCCAGCGTGAGAACGCCCACACGCAGAGCGTCCTCTCCACGACGACACTGGTCGGATACCGTCTCTCCGACATGGTTGGTGGGAGCTGGAAGCTGGGGCCGTTGTACTGCATCCTCGCCTCGCTTTGAGAGTGCTCTGGGTTTGGGTGAAGAAGAGAAGGGGCGGCGCAAATGGATGTGTGGAGAATAGGTGGAGGGGTGGTGTTTTAAATAGGGAAAGGGGAAGGGAAGGGGAGTGGCACCGGCCGCGCTTACGTTCAAACGAGCCGCGTCGATCGATCGATATGCCACTTTAATTGCCAACAGGTTTTAATTGGCACATTGAATAGATGCGGGTGGATCGAAAAGTGTGAAACAATGATCTACATCGAGGAGACACGCGTGGGAGATGAGAGGAACCAGCGGCAGCAACCGTCCTTGCGTCCGTGGCGGCTCCCGTGAAAAAGAGGCTGGTCAGCGCATCGTGGCGGCGGGCAGCGGTGCCTGCAGGTAGGCTAGCTACGTGCATGCACAGCAGGCTAGCTAGACATGTCGTGCATGCATAACAGGCTTCTGGCGTTGCGGCCCATGCACGGCCTGACAGTCTAACGACGGCCCAAGGGGCGAACAGCGGCACCGTCCGACGCGACCCCACTCATCAGGTCCAACGGGCGACACAATCAGCGCGGCCCCACTCGTCAGAGTTACCGGTCAAAGCACTGACCCGACGGCATCCACCGTTTGCGACCAGTTCTGAGGGTTTCAGGCAAGGGAGTGGGGAAAAGTGAGCAAAATTTAAGAGCGTGGTGATGAATGAGTATGGCTAAGGAACCAGGGGCATAGATGTGAAAATCCCTTTTTGATATGTTCATAGAGAAAAATAAGTTGAAAGATGGTAGTAGCAATGATGCGTACTGGGTCCGTGATCAGAGGATTATCCTCATTGCTGCACAGAAGAATCATGTCCTTGATGCATCGCTAGGTGACAGACCTATTGCAGGAGCGGATGCAGACGTTATGCACGTTTGGCAAGCTCGATATGATGGCTACTTAATAGTTTAGTGCGCCATGCTTTACGGCTTAGAACCGTGACTTCAAAAACGTTTTGAACGCCACAGAGCATATGAGATGTTCCAAGAGCAGAAACTGGTATTTCAGACTCAAGCCCGTGTCGGGAGGTATGAGACCTCTGACAAGTACTTTGCCTACAAGATGGAGGAGAATAGCTCAACCAGTGAGCATGTGCTCAGAATGTCTGGGTACTACAATCACTTGAATCAAGTGGGAGTTAATCTTCCAGATAAGATAGTGATTGACAAAATTCTCTAGTCACTATCACCAAGCTACTAGAACTTTGTGATAAACTATAATATGCAAGGGATGACGAAAATGATTCCCGAGCTTCTCGCGATGCTGAAATCGGCGAAGCTAGAAATCAAGAAAGAGCATCAAGTGTTGATGATTAAACAAGACCACTAGTTTCAAGAAAAAGGGCAAGGGAAAGAAAGGGAACTTCAAGAAGAATGGCAAGCAAGTTGCCGCTCCCATGAAGAAGCCCAAAGCTGGACCCAAGCCTAAAATTGAGTGCCTCTACTGCAAAGGAAATGGTCACTGGAAGCGGAACTGCCCCAAATACTTGGCGGATAAGAAGGGAACAAAGGTATATTTGATATACATGTTATTGATGTGTACCTTACTAGTGTCCATAGTAGCCCCTGGGTATTTGATACCGGTTCGGTTGCTAAGATTAGTAACTTGAAACAGGAGTTGCAGAATAAAGATAGACTAGTTTAGGGCGAGGTGACAATGTGTGTTGGAAGTGATTCCAAGGTTGATATGATCACCATCGCACACTCCCTCTACCTTCAGGATTAGTGTTGAACCTAAATAAATGTTATTTGGTGTTTGCATTGAACATGAATATGATTAGACATGTTTATTGCAATACGGTTATTCATTTAAGTCAGAGAATAATTGTTGTTCTGTTTACATGAATAAAACCTTCTATGGTCATACCCCATTGTGAATGGTTTATTGAACCTTGATCGTAGTGATACACATATTCATATAATCATAGTGCCACATACTTGTGGCACTGCCATTTAGGTCATATTGGTGTAAAGCGCGTGAAGAAACTCCATGCGGATGGACTTTTGGAGTCACTTGATTATAAATCATTTGATACTTGCGAACCATGCCTCATGGGCAAGATGACTAAAACTCCATTCTCCGGAACAATGGAGCGAGCTAATGACTTATTGGAAATAATACATACCGATGTATGCGGTCCGATGAGTGTTGAAGCACGCGGCTGGTATCGTTATTTTCTCACCTTCACTGATGATTTGAGTAGGTATGGGTATATCTACTTGATGAAACACAAGTCTAAAACATTAAAAAAGTTCAAAGAATTTCAGAGTGAAGTGGAGAATCATCGTAACAAGAAAATAAAGTTTCTACAATCTGATCACGAAGGCGAATATTTGAGTTACGAATTTGGCCTTCATTTAAAACAATGTGGAATAGTTTCACGACTCACGCCACCTGGAACACCACAGCAATGGTGTGTCCGAACATCATAACTGTACTTTATTAGATATAGTGCCATCCATGATGTCTCTTACCGATTTACCACTATCGTTTTGGGGTTATGCATTAGAGACAACTGCATTCACGTTAAATAGGGCACCGTCTAAATCAGTTGAGATGATACCGTATGAACTATGGTTTGGCAAGAAACATAAGCTGTCATTTCTTAAAGTTTGGGGTTGTGACACTTATGTCAAAAGGCTTCAGCCTGATAAGCTCGAACCCAAATCGGAGAAGTGTGTCTTCATAGGATACCCTAAGGAAACAATTGGGTACACCTTCTACCATAGATCCGAAGGCAAGATCTTTGTTGCCAAGAATGGAACCTTCCTAGAGAAGGAGTTTCTCTCAAAAGAAGTGAGTGGGAGGAAAGTAGAACTTGCTGAGATAATTGTACCTTCTCTCAATTTGGAAAGTGGCACATCAGCGAAATCCGTTCCCGTGATGCCTACACCAACTAGAGAGGAAGGTAATGATGATGATCATGAAACTTCAGATCAAGTTACTACTGGACCACGTAGGTCGAACAGAGCACGCTCCGCACCAGAGTGGTATGGTAATCCTATCCTAGAAGTCATGTTACTAGACCATGGCGAACCTATGAATTATGAAGAAGCTATGATGAGCCCAGATTCCGACAAATGGCTTGAGGCCATGAAATCTGAGATAGGATCCATGTATGGGAACAAAGGGTGGACTTTGGTGGACTTGCCCGATGCTCGGCAAGCCATAGAGAATAAAATGGATCTTCAAGAAGAAGACTGGCATTGACGGTATTGTTATTGTCTAGAAAGCTCGACTTGTCGGAAAAGGTTTTCGACAAGTTCAAGGGGTTGACTATGATGAGACTTTATCACCCATAGCTATGCTTAAGTCCGTCCAAATCATGTTAGTAATTGCCACATTTTATGATTACGAAATCTGGCAAAAGGATGTCAAAACTACATTCCTTAAATGGATATCTCTGTCGGTGTCAAAACCAGCCGATCTCGGGTAGGGGGTCCCGAACTATGCGTTTGTGATAGAGGCAAAGGTGTCCCGATGTTTCGATGAGATAGCAATCATTTTCAGTGGGAGTCGACTTTGACGATCCGACTACGAACGTGCGAAGACGTCGCGCCTTAGCAATCGCTAAACCAACTTCCGAGGGGTTATTGACCACGCCGGAGCACGATCAACCTGACCACGAGGGTCTATTTCCTGCGAGCAAACGAAGAACAAGCAAGAAACTGAGATTGCAATCTGGATATTGCGAATAAAAGAGGAAAGCTTTATTAATGAAGGTGGGGTTCTGTGACGCCTTTGTCTGGTCGTTGAACACAAACGAAGTACGCGAAGTTGCAGCTATGGCGAACTTTTAATCTAAACAAAACCCAAAGTCTAAACGATGCCCTAGGGGCTGTATATATGGAGGAAGAGGGGGGGATTTCGTGGCCCTTGGAGGAGGGGTCCGAAACCACCCTAACTCTTGTTATCCCACACATACAGACTCTAAAAACAGCCTATATTGAAGTATTTCGAAATTACATGGGCCTGGTCCAAAAATAAGGTGACGCAGCACCTAGAATAGCCTCTGGACAAAAACTATGAAGTGGCATCTTGTATATTTCGTCCAAGGCTTCATGCACTCATTATGGTGGCTTCAAAGTCCTGAAATCATCACTTGAAACTCTGTTCTTGTCTCCCTTGCGCATGCCATCAACTCCATGCTTGTTCTTGCTCCAATGTTCATCCTTCTCCAAGCTAGGCCCTTCATTTGTAAGCAAAACAAATGTATCCAATTTAGGCAGCATCACTCATGAACATTAGAATCATTACCAAGAAACAAAAGTACCTGGTAATTTAATTGGCGTGCGCAAGCTCTAGTAATCGGTCCAGTATGTATAGTAGCAGGGGTTGTGGGTGTAACAATGGTATTGATGTCCTCATCATCCTCCCCTTCTTGAAATGAAGTCGTCCTCGACGGAAGCTCATCTTCCTCACCCAAATAAGGCTTCAAATCTGCAATGTTAAAAGTGGGACTAACCCCAAAATCTGCAGGCAGCTCAAGTTTATATGCATTATCATTTATTTTCTCTAACACCTTAAAAGGACCATCAGCACATGGCATTAGCTTTGATTTGCGCAAATTAGGAAGCCTATCCTTGCGCAAATGTAACCAAACAAGATCTCCAGGTGCAAAGACAACATGTTTTCTACCCTTATCTCCAGCAAGTTTATATTAGCATTCATACGCTCAATGTTTTCCTTAGTTAACTCATGCATTTTTAAGATCAATTCAGCACGTTGTTTAGCATCAAAATTAACCTTCTCCGAAGATGGAAGAGGCAACAAATCAATGGGTGCACGAGGTAGGAAACCATACACAATTTCAAAAGGGCACATCTTAGTAGTAGAATGCAACGAACGATTATAAGCAAATTCAATATGAGGCAAGCATTCGTCCTACATTTTCTTATTATTCTTCAAAACAGCCCTAAGCATAGTAGACAATGTTCTATTGACTACTTCAGTTTGACCATCAGTTTGGGGTGACAAGTAGTACTAAAAAGCAGTTTAGTCCCCAACTTAGCCCATAAACATCTCCAAAAGTGACTAAGAAATTTAGTATCACGATCTGAAACAATAGTATTTGGCACACCATGCAAGCGAATAATTTTGCGAAATAACAAATCAGCAACATTAACAGCATCATCGCTTTTATGACATGGTATAAAGTGTGCCATTTTCGAGAACCTATCCACGACAACAAATATGTTATACCTCCCCTTCTTTGTTCGAGGTAAACCTAAAACAAAGTCCATAGATATATCCTCCCAAGGAACACTAGGTACAGGCAAAGGCATATATAAACCATGAGGATTGAGTCGTGACTTAGCTTTTTGACATGTAGTGCAGCGAGCAACAAAACGCTCAACATCCCGTCTCATCTTTGGCCAAAACAAATGTGTAGCAAGTATATCCTCCGTCTTCTTCACGCCAAAGTGTCCCATTAGTCCTTCTCCATGCGCCTCCTACAACAACAAAAGACGAACGGAGCTAGCTGGAATGCATAGCTTGTTAGCACGAAACACAAATCCATCGTTAACGACGAACTTGTTCCATGTTCTACCTTCTTTACAATTCTGCAATATATCTTTAAATTCAGCATCATGCACATATTGATCTTTGATGGTCTCCAAACCAAATATTTTAAAGTCAAGTTGTGAAAGCATAGTATAACGACGAGACAATGCATCAGCAATAACATTTTCTTTACCCTTCTTGTGTTTAATGACATAAGGGAAAGTCTCAATGAATTCAACCCATTTAGCATGTCTACGGTTCAGTTTAGCTTGAATTTTAATGTGTTTCAAAGATTCATGATCAGAATGTATAACAAATTCTTTGGGCCACAAATAATGTTGCCATGTTTCTAAGGTTCGAACAACAGCATATAATTCTTTATCATAAGTAGAATAGTTCAGACTAGGCCCACTCAATTTTTTAGAAAAGTATGCAACAGGTTTGCCATCTTGTAATAACACACCTCCTAATCCAATTCCACTAGCATCACATTCAAGCTCAAAAGTCTTATTAAAATCAGGAAGTTGGAGTAAAGGAGCATGTGTCAACTTATCTTTCAATATCATGAAGGCTTCTTCCTGTGCGGTACCCCAAACAAAAGGCACATCCTTCTTTGTAAGCTCATTGAGAGGTGCAGCAATGGTGCTAAAATCTCGCACAAAACGCCTATAGAAACCAGCGAGTCCAAGAAAACTCCTCACTTGTGTGACCGTTTTGGGTTGCGGCCAACTCTCAATAGCTTCAATCTTGGCTTTATCAACTTCAATTCCCTGTGGAGTAACAACATAGCCAAGAAAAGATACTCGGTCGGTGCAAAAGGTGCACTTCCCAAGGTTACCAAACAAACGTGCATCACGTAGAGCAATAAAAACAGCACGTAAATGTTCCAAATGTTCTTCCAAAGATTTGTTATAAATCAGTATATCATCAAAATAGACTACCACAAATCGTCCAATGAAAGCACGTAAAACTTCGTTCATTAGTCTCATGAAAGTACTAGGTGCATTAGTTAACCCAAAAGGCATGACTAACCACTCATATAAACCAAACTTAGTTTTAAAAGCTGTTTTCCATTCATCTCCCAATTTCATACGAATTTGATGGTATCCACTACACAAATCAACTTTGGAGAATATTGTAGAGCCACTCAATTCATCAAGCATATCATCTAGCCTAGGAATAGGATGACGATAACGAATAGTAATATTATTAATGCCTCTACAATCAACACACATACGCGACGTACCATCCTTTTTCGGCACTAGAATAATAGGAACAGCACAAGGACTAAGGGATTCGCGAATATAACCTTTGTCGAGCAGCTCCTGTACTTGACGCATAATCTCCTTCGTCTCCTCTGGATTGGTACGGTATGGTGCACGGTTGGGTAGCGATGCACCGGAAATTAAGTCAATTTGATGCTCAATCCCTCGAATAGGTGGTAATCCCGGTGGCACGTCTTGTGGGAAGACGTCAGCGAACTCCTGCAAAATGTTAGTGACCGCAGGGGGCAAAGAGGAAGGCACGTCCTCGAATGAAAATAATGCCACTTTGCACACAAAAGCATAGCAAACAGATTTGCTAAAAACTAGCGCATCAATATCAGATTTGGTGGCAAGTAAACATGCACTTTTCAATTTAATTTCAGAAGCAACACTAGATTGTTTATTATTAGGCTTCATTTGTTGCTCAAATTCTTTTGCCACAATCTGATTTTCACTCTTATTTTTCTCCTGTTTTGCTTTATTAGCTCTATGAATATCATCTTTCAAAATGGAATCAGGAGTCATAGGAAGCAAAGTAATATTTGTATCCTTATGAACAAGAGTATACTGATTGTTTCTACCATGGTGTACAGAATTTTTATCAAATTGCCATGGTCTACCAAGTAATAAGGAACATGCTTGCATAGGTACCACATCACAATCAACATAATCAGCATATGTAGAGATACTAAAATGCACCCGAACAGTACGTGTTACCTTAACCTTGCCGCTGTTGTTGAACCATTGGATGTAGTAAGGATGTGGATGTGGTCTTGTGGTGAGAGATAGCTTCTCCACCATCTCCATGCTAGCCAAGTTGTTGCAGCTCCCTCCATCTATGATGACACGAATAGAGCGTTCCTTCACAACTCCCTTTGTATGGAAAAAATTATGCCTCTGATTTTGCTCAGCTTGTGTAACCTGCACACTCAAAACACGTTGAGCAACTAAACATTCATACCTGTCAGCATCTTCAGCAGCCATGTATTGCGTCTCATGATCAGAATCATCTCCACCGTGTTCTTCATGTGTAATAAGAGCCAAAGTCTCCTCATCATAGTCACTAGCGGACTCATACCCACCATCCTCAGTAGCAATCATCACACGCTGAGATTTGCATTCTCTCGCAAAATGTCCTCTTCCCTTACAACGACGACAAATAATATCACTTGTGTGCCCTGTTGACGCCATGGAAGAAGAAGAGCTTTGTGCAGGCCCGGCAGGTGTGCTCTTGGCAGATAGTGGTGGTTGTGCCTGCTTTCTTGTATCACGGTTGGAGGTGGCACCTGAAGGAGGTGATGGTGCAGTGGAAGTAGATGATGCACGTGGTGTCCATGATGAAGGTCGACCTGCAGAAAAGTTAGTTCGCGCCAATGCCTGTCGATCATGCACTTCACGTTCAGCTTTTACAAGCAAGATGGAATAAACGAGTGATATTATTATAATCCTTATACTCTAGAATGGTCTGAATCTCTCTATTTAATCCACCCATAAAACGTGCAAGCATAGCTTCATTCTCCTCAACAATACCACATCTAATCAAGCCAGTTTGTAATTCCTGATAATATTCTTCTACAGAATTTTTTCCTTGTCTTAAGTGCTGCAATTTTTGAAGTAATTCACGTTGATAATATGGTGGAACCCAACTAGTACGCATAACAGTTTTCAAAGCAGCCCAAGTTGCTGGAACAGGATATAATCTACAATGTTCAGACCACCAAACACATGCAAAGCTAGTGAAAGCACAAACAACAGCAGGAACACGTCTCTCCTCAGGATATTGTAAACATGTAAATTGTTGTTCAGTTTCTAACTCCCAAGTAAGATATATATCAGGAACATATCTACCCTCAAATGGTGGAATATTCAATTTCAGTTTAGGGAGATGGTCATGATCTCGTACATGAGGGGGAGCCCTAACATTGCCATTATTGGCATGTGGACGACTTGGTGGTTGTGGTGCTGGTGGTTGCACGTAGTTCTGATTTTGATCAACCTCATCCTCGTAATCTCCCGCATAATCATCCTCCTCCACATCAGCAGCAGGAGCCACAGAAGTATCAATAGCAGCACCAGCAGTTTGGCCAGGCTGAAGAGGGACACGGCTTGCTCGGCGGGGGGCTGTTTCGCGACGTGGAGGTAGTCGTCGTTGTTGTTGTTGTTGCAGAGGTGCGGCAGGTGCAGCCGGTGGTGGAAGACGCGCAAGCAGTTCATTAAATCTGTTATCGAGCTTTGTTTCGAACGTCTTCTCAAGGCCAGTGATCTTCTCCATGGCCTCTTCAAAATTGTTTAGCACATCTTGCACCTGTTCAGTCATCATTTGCTGAAACTTATCATGAAGCTCTTTGTTCGTTAAGTTCTCCCAGTCAATGTCGGCTTGTGATCCTGGCATGGTTAGCAGCAATAGAAACACACAAGAATATGATCCTATAGACTACTAACAAGTGGTGGTGGTGGGTGTCACAAATCCGTCAAGCAAATCTCAAATTCTTACAAGTTCTTACCCAGCAGCAGGAGGTGATAGGCAACCGATGTAGTCAAGACTCTCAAAGCTTGGATAGAACGATTACCAGGGAGAGTCAAACGCACGATGTAGATGTATGTGGAGCTGGGAAGGCTTATAATATGGTAGCAAAAAGGGTCAGCAATAATCAATTCAGAGATGCAAAGTTGAATAAACGCTCAACGACGGTACTGTGCTGGTCCTAGGCTAGACCGTACTAGAGACGCGAGCCTAGAACACTAACAAAATCACGGCGCTGCACGTAAACAAGGGAGGAGCACACTCTGATTTTTTTTCTTTTTTTCACTTTTTTTTCCTCTTTTTTTTTGCTCCGCAACAATTTTTGTTCGAAAAATTCTACAAATGTCCTAAAAACTGCCTAGCCAGAATTTTCCAGACTTAGTTTTTTTAAACTGAAACTATTTTTCTTCTGCGGATGGCTCGGAAGTTGGGGAGTCCTACTCTGTCATGACTCGAAGTATCGCGTGATCTGGAAATCGAGAACAAAGCAATAATTACTGGACTCGGACTAGGACTAGTGGCGGAGATGAATCTGGTGGAAACTCAGACTGCTGGTGGATATTTGCAGGGCGATGGAACACGGACTGGTGGCGAATTTGTGATGGAGGTGGACTCGGATTAGCGTGATGGCAGTGGATATGTGTTATATGGTAGCGGCGATGACGATGGTGGTATATGGCAGCGGTGATGATGATGGTGGTATATGGCAGCGGTGATGATGATGGTGGTATATGGCAACGGTGATGACAATGGTGGTATATGGCAGCGGTGATGACGATGGTGCGGCGGCGGCGTGACAACTTGTGAACAGAACTTGAAACTCTAAAGTACTAGACGCTAGGACCAACAACTTGACACGACGATGCAACCGCAAATTCAACAAAGCAAATACAGAAAAGATTATGCAAAGGCTCAGATTGGTTCGGATAAGATGAACTAACCCAATTTTTTTTCGTGGACTATAGGTATGAAGAACAGACTCAATCTAAACTATGAAAAACTGTAAAATCTCACCGAGCAACCTGGAAATCTGATACCACTTGATAGAGGCAAAGGTGTCCCGATGTTTCGATGAGATAGCAATCGTTTTCTGTGGGAGTCGACTTTGACGATCTGACTACGAACGTGCGAAGACGTCGCGCCTTAGCAATCGCTAAACCAACTTCCGAGGGGTTATTGACCACGCCGGAGCACGATCAACCTGACCACGAGGGTCTATTTCCTGCGAGCAAACGAAGAACAAGCAAGAAACTGAGATTGCAATCTGGATATTGCGAATAAAAGAGGAAAGCTTTATTAATGAAGGTGGGGTTCTGTGACGCCTTTGTCTGGTCGTTGAACACAAACGAAGTACGCGAAGTTGCAGCTATGGCAAACTTTTAATCTAAACAAAACCCAAAGTCTAAACGATGCCCTAGGGGCTGTATATATGGAGGAAGAGGGGGGGATTTCGTGGCCCTTGGAGGAGGGGTCCGAAACCCACCCTAAGTCTTGTTTCCCCACACATACGGACTCTAAAAACAACCTATATTGAAGTTTTCGAAATTACATGGGCCTGGCCCAAAAATAAGGTGACGCAGCACCTAGAATAGCCTCTGGACGAAAATTATGAAGTGACATCTTGTATATTTCGTCCAAGGCTTCATGCACTCATTATGGTGGCTTCAAAGTCCTGAAATCATCACTTGAAACTCTGTTCTTGTCTCCCTTGTGCATGCCATCAACTCCATGCTTGTTCTTGCTCCAATGTTCATCCTTCTCCAAGCTAGGCCCTTCATTTGTAAGCAAAACAAATGTATCCAATTTAGGCAGCATCATATTCTCATGAACATTAGAATCATTACCAAGAAACGAAAGTACCTGGTAATTTAATTGGCGTGCGCGAGCTCTAGTAATCGGTCCAGTATGTATAGTAGTAGGGGTTGTGGATGTAACAATGGTATTGATGTCCTCATCAGTCTGAGGATCGAAGGTAATAGGAGACAAACGGGACATGATGTTTACCAAGGTTCGGGCCCTCTTGATGGAGGTAATACCCTACTTGTTGCTTGATTGACTTTGATGAGTATATGGGTTACAAGAGTTGATCTACCTCGAGATCGTAATGGCTAAACCCTAGATGTCTAGCCAGTATGATTATGATGATCTCTACGGACTAAACCCTTCGGTTTATATAGACACCGGAGGGGCCTAGGGTTGTACAGAGTTGGTTTACAGAGAAAGGAAACTACACATCCAGACGCCAAGCTTGCCATCCATGCAAAGGAAAGTCCCATCTAGACACAGGGGAAGGCCTTCTATCTTGTATCTTCACGGCCCATCAGTCCGCCCCATGTCACATAGCCCGGACGCCTGGGGACCCCATAATCCAGGACTCCCTCAGTAGCCCCTGAACCAGGCTTCAATGACGATGTGTCCGGTGCGCAGATTGTCTTCGGCATTGCAAGGCGGGTTCCTCCTCTGAATAGACCAAAGCATTCTTCTGAACAAGAGAACTGAATCCGGCTCTGTATAACAGTTACAACCCCCAACCACAGGGGAAAAATACTTAAACAAAATAAGTCATGTCCACTGACAGCTTTTTCGGTGAGACATTACGTATGGCCTTATTATTATTTTGAACCATTATTTGGCCTCCCGTTTCGCGTCTCGAGGCGCGGCCTCCATTGACACGTCTTGTCAAAGTAGAGATCGTTCCCTTTATTACAGGATTCTCATCAATACGGGTTTGGGTAATCCAACTGTGCCGTTCGCACGACCCCTTGGGAATAGGTGAGTTTTAAGGCTTGTGAGGGGGCGCTTGATATTCACTGCCTTTATAAGAGGATAAGGACCCATCTTTTTACCCCACGCCTTCTTCTTCCTCAGCCCTTCCATCCTCAAGCTCCAGCGCCCAAGTTTCGATCTTTTCCGTCACCACCAAACACTCCAGCCATGTCCGGATCCAGCTCGCAAGGCAAGTGGATAGCTTCCTCTGTCACGGAGAGGAACGTCAAGGAACTCCAGGAAGCGGGGTACTTGGCCGCGAACATCACGCTTCGGCTCCCTGCCAAAAAGCATATCATCCCTACTCCGGAGCCCAATGAGAGGGTGGTGTTTATCCCCCACTTTCTCCGCGGACTAGGGTTTCCCCTCCACCCTTTCGTCTGCGGCCTCAGGTTCTATTATGGGCTAGATTTCCACGATCTAGCCCCAAATTCCTTTCTCCACATTTTGGAGTTCATCATCGTGTGCGAGGTGCTCCTCTGCAACCCCCCCCCCCCACTTCGGCCTATGGCTTAAGGTCTTCAACGTGAAGCCGAAAGTGGTCGACGGGCAACATGCAGACTGCAGCGGCGCCATGGTGAGCAAGCTCCCCAACGTCACCTGGCCCAAGGGGGCCTTCGTGGAGACCCTGAAGGGATGGCAACGGGAGTGGTTCTACATCATGGAACCTCGCGGCACCACATGGGCCGCCACTCCTGAGTTTAAATCCAGACCTACAATGCGGCTTGCATCGTGGATTAACAAGGGCCTGGATTGGGGGTCATCCGACGAGTTGATGATGCTGTAGAAGTGCATCAAGAATATGATGGAGAAGAACACCAGTCTTGCTGATGTGATCTAGGTGATGCTTTTTCGTCGGATTCTCCCCTGCCAGCGTCGGCCTCTCCACATGTGGGAGTTCAAACCGGCTAGCCCTCGGACCCTGCAGCGATTCTTCGGCACGACACACGAAGAGATCTGGAAGCTGCTTTTCAAGGCCCAGAAGTCGTGGCCGGAGACGACCGAAGACATCGGCCTCGACTGCACTCATCCGGCCACTCCAGTAAGTTTTCTGATTTCCGAACATAACTTCAACTTGTAAATCCAAGGGGTATGCTGAGCTTTCCATTCTTCCCTCAGGGCTGGACAAAGAAGGCGGAGCGGATCCGATGTCTGGCTCCGCTACCCGAAGACCCAGCCATTCCTCTTTTAACGAGGATGCTGATCCTGGTGCCGTGCCAGGCGCCAGAGAAGAAGGCCAAGAAGAAGGGAAAGGAGGCCAAAAGTGGCCTTCGCCGTAAAGGTACTTCAGACGCTGCGTCCGGAGATACCGAAGCTCCCTCCTCCCATGGGGGAGATGAAGACGAAGAGGAAGAGGAGGAGAGCAAGTCTCCCCTTAAGGGGGGGAGAAGAAAAGGGCGGCTTCCGTGGACCTAGAGGCGGAGGCATCCAAGAAGGGAAAGATCTCCCTTTCGGACGATTCGGACACGGACCCTGAAGCCATTCCCGAGTGGCACCCCAGGTCGAAGCCCCTAGCCGCATCGTAAGTGCCCAAAAATACCGTATACATATCCGGTTTTCATGATTGCAGTTTTAACACCTTTAAGTTTCATGCTGTAGTCCGGCTCGAGATCTCCCCCAACTATCATCGTCTTCTGGGACCTCGCTGGTGCCGGAGATGGTGGAGAGCGAGACGTCTCCACAAGCCTCCCCGCCAACTGTCACAGACATGATGAGGACATCAATACCATTGTTACACCCACAACCCCTACTGTTACATATAATGGACCAATTACTAGAGCTCGCGCACGCCAATTAAATTACCAGGTACTTTCGTTTCTTGGTAATGATTCTAATGTTCATGAGAATATGATGCTGCCTAAATTGGATACTTTTGTTTTGCTTACAAATGAAGGGCCTGGCTTGGAAAGGATGAACATTGGAGCAAGAACAAGCATGGAGTTGATGGCATGCGCAAGGGGAACAAGAACGGAGTTACCAGTGATGATTTCAGGACATTGAAGCCACCATAAGGAGTGAATGAAGCCTTGGACGAAATATACAAGATGCCACTTCATAAATTTTGTCCACAGGCTATTCTAGGTGCTGCGCCACCTTATTATTGGGCCTGGCCCATGTAATTTCGAAATACATAAGTATAGGCTGTTTTTAGAGTCCGTATGTGTGGGGAAACAAGAGATAGGGTTGGTTTCGGACCCCTTCTCCAAGGGCCACGAAATTCCCCCCTCTTCCTCCATATATACAGCCCTTAGGGCACCGTTTAGACTTTGGGTTTTGTTTAGATTAAAAGTTCGCCATAGCTGCAACTTCGCGTACTTCGTTTGTGTTCAACGACCAGACAAAGGCGTCACAGAACCCCACCTTGATCAATAAAGCTTTCATCTTATATTCGCAATATCCAGATTGCAATCTCAGTTTCTTGCTTGTTCTTCGTTTGCTCGCAGGAAACAGACCCTCGTGGTCAGGTTGATCGTGCTCCGGCGTGGTCAATACCTCTCGGAGTTGGTTTAGCGATTGCTAAGGCGCGACGTCATCGCACGTTCGTAGTCGGATCGTCAAAGTCGACTTCCACCAAAGCGATAGCCATCATCTCATCGAAAGACGGGACACCTTTGCCTCTATCAAGTGGTATCAGATTTCCAGGTTGCTCGGTGGGATTTTACAGTTTTTCGTAGTTTAGATCGAGTCTGTTCTTCATACCTACAGTCCACGAAAAAGCCACACACAAAAAATTAGGGTTAGTTCATCATATCCGAACCAATCTGAGCCTTTGCATAATCTTTTTCGGGGTTTTTGCTTTGTTGAATTTGTGGTTGCATCGCCGTGTCAAGTTGCTGGTCTTAGAGTCTAGTCTTTTAGAGTTTCGAGTTCTGGTCATAAGTTGTCACGCCGCCGCCGCACCATCGTCATCGCCTTGCCATCTACCACCATTGCTTATCCGCCACCGCTCTGAATCCGTATCCATATACCACCACCAATCCGTATCCATATACCACCACCGATCCGTATCCATATACCACCACCGCTACCATATACCACCACCGCTGCCATATCCTACCACCATATATCCACCACCAATCCGAGTTCTTTTCATATTCGGTTTGTTTTAGAGATCCATCTATTTTCCATTTCGTGTTTCCTTGCCTGAGTAGGTCTCGAAAAAAAAAACGAGTCTGGAGACCCCCGGGCAGTTTTTAGGCCAAAATTTCAGCGACCAAAAATATTTTTTCCCTATCCTTTTTTTAGGTCCCGGGGAGTGTTTTGAGACACTCGCCATCATAGTGATTTTTTGTCGCACTTTTTCGTCGTCGCTGCCCTGATTTCCGAAAAAAAAATAGTCAAAAAAATTTTGTGCCCATCCTGTCAGTTTGACCTGGGAAGAGTTTTGAGACACTCGCCATTATAGTGATTTTTCGCAAAAAAAAGAGGCGCAAAAAAAAAGAGCGCGGAAAAAAAAGAGCAATTTTTTTTCCAGAGTGCTTTTCCCTTGTTTACGTGCAGCGCCGTGATTTTGTTAGTGTTCTAGGCTCGCGTCTCTAGAACGATCTAGCCTAGGACCAGCACAGTACCGTCGTTGAGCGTTTATCCAACTTTGCATCTCTGAATTGATTATTGCTGACCATTTTTGCTACCATATTATAAGCCTTCCCAGCTCCACATACATCTACATCGTGTGTTTGACTCTCCCTGGTAATCGCTCTATCCAAGCTTTGAGAGTTTTGACTACAACGGTTGCCGATCACCACCTGCTGCTGGGTAAGAATTTGAGATTCGCTTGAAGGTTTTGTGACGCACCACCATCACCACCACTTCCTAGTAGTTTGCAGGATCATATTCTTTTGTGTTTCTATTGCTGCTAACTATGGCAGGATCACAAGCCGATGAGACTGATTGGGAGAACATGACGAACAAGGAGTTGCATGATAAATTTCAGCAAATGATGAGTGGCCAGGTGGGAGATGTGCTAAACAGATTTGAAGAGGCTATGGAGAAGATAGATGCCGTGGAGAAGTCGTTCGAGACAAAGCTGGATAACAAGTTTACTGAATTACTCAAGCGTCTTCCCCAACCACCACCGGCTGCACAAGTCGCACCTCTACAACAACAACAACAACCACATCTCCAACGCCGCCTTCCAAATCAAGTGGGACGAGCACAACGCGTTCCAATTGAGACTGGTCAAAATTCGGGTGCCGCTGCACCTACTGTTGATGCTTCTTTGGCTCCTGCTACTACGGCGGTTGAGGAGGATGACGATTATGCGGGCGATTATGAGGATGAGGTTGATCAAAATCAGAACTACGTGCAGCCACCAGCACCACCACCAGCAGGTCGACCTCAGGTATATATTCGCAACGGTAGGCCGGCACCACCACCTCAGGTACGAGATCATGACCATCTCCCTAAACTGAAATTGAATATTCCACCATTTGAGGGTAGATATGTTCCTGATATATATCTTACTTGGGAGTTAGAAACTGAACAACGATTTACATGTTTACAATATCCTGAGGAGAGACGTATTCCTGCTGCTGTTTGTGCTTTCACTAGCTTTGCATGTGTTTGGTGGTCTGAACATTGTAGATTATATCCTGTTCCAGCTACTTGGGCTGCTTTGAAAACTGCTATGCGTACTCGTTGGGTTCCACCATATTATCAACGTGAATTACTTCAAAAATTGCAGCGCTTAAGACAAGGGAAAAATTCTTTAGAAGAATATTATCAGGAATTACAAACTGGCATGATTAGATGTGGTATCGTTGAGGAGAATGAAGCTATGCTTGCACGTTTTATGGGTGGATTAAATAAAGAGATTCAGACCATTCTAGAGTATAAGGATTATAATAATATCACTCGTTTATTCCATCTTGCTTGTAAAGCTGAACGTGAAGTGCAGGATCGACAGCCATTGGCGCGAACTAACTTTTCTGCAGGTCGACCTTCATCATGGACACCGCGTGCATCTTCTACTTCCACTTCACCATCACCTCCATCAGGTGCCACCTCCAGCCGTGATACAAGAAAGCAGGCACAACCACCACTCTCTGCCAAGAGCACACCTGCCGGGCCTGCGCAGAGCTCTTCTTCTTCCATGGCATCGACAGGGCACACAAGTGATATTATTTGTCGTCGTTGTAAGGGAAGATGACATTTTGCGAGAGAATGCAAATCTCAGCGTGTAATGATTGCTACTGAGGATGGTGGGTATGAGTCCGCTAGTGACTATGATGAGGAGACTTTGGCTCTTATTACACGTGAAGAACATGGTGAAGATGATTCTGAAAATGAGACGCAATACATGGCTCCTGAAGACGCTGACAGGTATGAATGTTTAGTTGCTCAACGTGTTTTGAGTGTGCAGGTCACACAAGCAGAGCAAAATCAGAGGCATAATTTGTTCCATACAAAGGGAGTTGTGAAGGAACGTTCTGTTCGCGTCATCATAGATGGAGGGAGCTGTAACAACTTGGCTAGCATGGAGATGGTGGAGAAGCTATCTCTCACCAAAAGACCACATCCACATCCTTACTACATCCAATGGTTCAACAACAACGGCAAGGTTAAGGTAACACGTACTGTTCGTGTGCATTTTAGTATCTCTACATATGCTGATTATGTTGATTGTGATGTGGTACCCATGCAAGCATGTTCCTTATTACTTGGTAGACCATGGCAATTTGATAAAAATTCTGTACACCATGGTAGAAACAATCAGTATACTCTTGTTCATAAGGATAAAAATATTACTTTGCTTCCTATGACTCCTGATTCCATTTTGAAAGATGACATTAATAGAGCTAATAAAGCAAAACAAGAGAAAAATGAGAGTGAAAATCAGATTGTGGCAAAAGAATGTGAGCAACAAATGAAACCTAATAATAAACCATCTAGTGTTGTTTCTGAAATTAAATTGAAAAGTGCATGTTTACTTGCCACAAAATCGGATATTGATGAGCTAGATTTCAGCAAATCTGTTTGCTATGCTTTTTTGTGCAAAGAGGCATTATTTTCATTCGAGGACGTGCCTTCCTCTTTGCCCCCTACTGTCACTAACATTTTGCAGGAGTTCGCTGACGTCTTCCCACAAGACGTGCCACCGGGATTACCACCTATTCGAGGGATTGAGCATCAAATTGACTTAATTCCCAGTGCATCGCCACCCAATCATGCACCATACCGTACCAATCCAGAGGAGACGAAGGAGATTATGCGTCAAGTACAGGAGCTGCTTGACAAAGGTTATATACGCGAATCTCTTAGTCCTTGTGCTGTTCCTATTATACTAGTGCCTAAAAAGGATGGTACGTCGCGTATGTGTGTTGATTGTAGAGGCATTAATAATATTACTATTCGTTATCGTCATCCTATTCCTAGGCTAGATGATATGCTTGATGAATTGAGTGGCTCTACAATATTCTCCAAAGTTGATTTGCGTAGTGGATACCATCAAATTCGTACGAAATTGGGAGATGAATGGAAAACTGCATTTAAAACTAAGTTTGGTTTATATGAGTGGTTAGTCATGCCTTTTGGGTTAACTAATGCACCTAGTACTTTCATGAGACTAATGAACGAAGTTTTACGTGCTTTCATTGGACGATTTGTGGTAGTCTATTTTGATGATATACTGATTTATAGCAAATCTTTGGAAGAACATTTGGAACCTTTACGTGCTGTTTTTATTGCTCTACGTGATGCACGTTTGTTTGGTAACCTTGGGAAGTGCACCTTTTGCACCGACCGAGTATCTTTCCTTGGCTATGTTGTTACTCCACAGGGAATTGAAGTTGATAAAGCCAAGATTGAAGCTATTGAGAGTTGGCCGCAGCCCAAAACGGTCACACAAGTGTGGAGTTTTCTTGGACTCGCTGGTTTCTATAGGCGTTTTGTGAGAGATTTTAGCACCATTGCTGCACCTCTCAACGAGCTTACAAAGAAGGATGTGCCTTTTGTTTGGGGTACCGCACAGGAAGAAGCCTTCACGGTATTGAAAGATAAGTTGACACATGCTCCTTTACTCCAACTTCCTGATTTTAATAAGACTTTTGAGCTTGAATGTGATGCTAGTGGAATTGGATTAGGAGGTGTGTTATTACAAGATGGCAAACCTGTTGCATACTTTTCTGAAAAATTGAGTGGGCCTAGTCTGAATTATTCTACTAATGAAAATTAGCAGGTGTGTTCGGACTTTAGAAACATGTCAACATTATTTATGGCCCAAAGAATTTGTTATACATTCTGATCATGAATTTTTGAAACATATTAAAAGTCAAGCTAAACTGAATCGTAGACATGCTAAATGGGTTGAATTCATTGAAACTTTCCCTTATGTCATTAAACACAAGAAGGGTAAAGAAAATGTGATTGCTGATGCATTGTCTCGTCGCTATACTATGCTTTCACAACTTGACTTCAAAATATTTGGTTTGGAGACCATCAAAGATCAATATGTGCATGATGCTGATTTTAAAGATGTATTGCAAAATTGTAAAGAAGGAAGAACCTGGAACAAGTTTGTCGTTAATGATGGATTTGTGTTCTGTGCTAACAAGCTATGCATTCCAGCTAGCTCTCTTCGTCTTTTGTTGTTGCAGGAGGCGCATGGAGGAGGATTAATGGGACACTTTGGCGTGAAGAAGACGGAGGACGTACTTGCTACACATTTCTTTTGGCCAAAGATGAGACGGGATGTTGAGCGTTTTGTTGCTCGCTGCACTACTGTCAAAAAGCTAAGTCACGACTCAATCCTCATGGTTTATATATGCCTTTGCCTGTACCTAGTGTTCCTTGGGAGGATATATCTATGGACTTTGTTTTCGGTTTACCTCGAACAAAAAAGGGGAGGGATAGCATATTTGTTGTCGTGGAAAGATTCTCGAAAATGGCACACTTTATACCATGTCATAAAAGTGATGATGCTGTTAATGTTGCTGATTTGTTCTTTCGTGAAATTATTCGCTTGCATGGTGTGCCAAATACTATTGTTTCAGATCGTGATACTAAATTTCTTAGCCACTTTTGGAGATGTTTATGGGCTAAGTTGGGGACTAAACTGCTTTTTAGTACTACTTGTCACCCCCAAACTGAAGTAGTCAATAGAACATTGTCTACTATGCTTAGGGCTGTTTTGAAGAATAATAAGAAAATGTGGGAAGAATGCTTGCCTCATATTGAATTTGCTTATAATCGTTCATTGCATTCTACTACTAAGATGTGCCCTTTTGAAATTGTGTATGGTTTCCTACCTCGTGCACCAATTGATTTGTTGCCTCTTCCATCTTCGGAGAAGGTTAATTTTGATGCTAAAGAACGTGTTGAATTGATTTTAAAAATGCATGAGTTAACTAAGGACAACATTGAGCGCATGAATGCTAAATATAAACTTGCTGGAGATAAGGGTAGAAAACATGTTGTGTTTGCACCTGGAGATCTTGTTTGGTCACATTTGCGTAAGGATAGATTTCCTAATTTGCGCAAATCAAAGCTAATGCCACGTGTTGATGGTCCTTTTAAGGTGTTAGAGAAAATAAATGATAATGCATATAAACTTGAGCTACCTGCAGATTTTGGGGTTAGTCCCACTTTTAACATTGCAGATTTGAAGCCTTATTTGGGTGAGGAAGATGAGCTTCCGTCGAGGACGACTTCATTTCAAGAAGGGGAGGATGATGAGGACATCTATACCATTGTTACACCCACAACCCCTACTGTTACATATAATGGACCAATTACTAGAGCTCGCGCACGCCAATTAAATTACCAGGTACTTTCGTTTCTTGGTAATGATTCTAATGTTCATGAGAATATGATGCTGCCTAAATTGGATACTTTTGTTTTGCTTACAAATGAAGGCCTGGCTTGGAGAAGGATGAACATTGGAGCAAGAACAAGCATGGAGTTGATGGCATGCGCAAGGGGAACAAGAACGGAGTTACCAGTGATGATTTCAGGACTTTGAAGCCACCATAAGGAGTGAATGAAGCCTTGGAAGAAATATACAAGATTCCACTTCATAAATTTTTCCAGAGGCTATTCTAGGTGCTGCGTCACCTTATTATTGGGCCTGGCCCATGTAATTTCGAAATACATAAGTATAGGCTGTTTTTAGAGTCCGTATGTGTGGGGAAACAAGAGATAGGGTTGGTTTCGGACCCCTTCTCCAAGGGCCACGAAATTCCCTCCTCTTCCTCCATATATACAGCCCTTAGGGCACCGTTTAGACTTTGGGTTTTGTTTAGATTAAAAGTTCGCCATAGCTGCAACTTCGCGTACTTCGTTTGTGTCCAACGACCAGACAAAGGCGTCACAGAACCCCACCTTGATCAATAAAGCTTTCATCTTATATTCGCAATATCCAGATTGCAATCTCAGTTTCTTGCTTGTTCTTCGTTTGCTCGCAGGAAACAGACCCTCGTGGTCAGGTTGATCGTGCTCCGGCGTGGTCAATAACCTCTCGGAGTTGGTTTAGCGATTGCTAAGGCGCGACGTCATCGCACGTTCGTAGTCGGATCGTCAAAGTCGACTTCCACCAAAGCGATAGCCATCATCTCATCGAAAGACGGGACACCTTTGCCTCTATCAGGACAATACCGAAGTGTTGTCCCGAAGAGCCTGATGAGGACATCAATACCATTGTTACACCCACAGCCCCTGCTGCTATACATACTGGACCAATTACTAGAGCTCGCGCACGCCAATTAAATTACCAGGTACTTTCGTTTCTTGGTAATGATTCTAATGTTCATGAGAATATGATGCTGCCTAAATTGGATACATTTGTTTTGCTTACAAATGAAGGGCCTAGCTTTGAGAAGGATGAACATTGGAGCAAGAACAAGCATGGAGATGACGGCATGCGCATGGGGAACAAGAACGGAGTTACAAGTGATGATTTCAGGACGTTGAAGCCACCATAATGCGTGCATGAAGCCTTGGACGAAATATACAAGATGCTACTTCATAACTTTCGTCCAGAGGCTATTCTAGGTGCTGCGTCACCTTATTATTGGGCCAGGCCCATGTAATTTCGAAATACATAAGTATAGGTTGTTTTTAGAGTCCGTATGTGTGGGGAAACAAGAGATAGGGTTGGTTTCGGACCCCTTCCTCAAGGGCCACGAAATTCCCCCCTCTTCCTCCATATATACAGCCCTTAGGGCGTCGTTTAGACTTTGGGTTTTGTTTAGATTAAAAGTTCGCCATAGCTGCAACTTCGCGTACTTCATTTGTGTTCAGCGACCAGACAAAGGCGTCACAGAACTCCACCTTGATCAATAAAGCTTTCATCTTATATTCGCAATATCCAGATTGCAATCTCAGTTTCTTGCTTGTTCTTCGTTTGCTCGCAGGAAACAGACCCTCGTGGTCAGGTTGATCGTGCTCCGGCGTGGTCGATAACCTCTCGGAGTTGGTTTAGCGATTGCTAAGGCGCGACGTCCTCGCACGTTCGTAGTCGGATCGTCAAAGTCGACTTCCACCAAAGCGATATCCATCATCTCATCGAAAGACGGGACACCTTTGCCTCTATCAAGTGGTATCAGATTTCCAGGTTGCTCGGTGAGATTTTACAGTTTTTCGTAGTTTAGATCGAGTCTGTTCTTCATACCTACAGTCCACGAAAAAGCCACACAAAAAACTAGGGTTAGTTCATCATATCCGAACCAATCTGAGCCTTTGCATAATCTTTTTAGGGTTTTTGCTTTGTTGAATTTGCGGTTGCATCGTCGTGTCAAGTTGCTGGTCTTAGAGTCTAGTCTTTTAGAGTTTCGAGTTCTGGTCATAAGTTGTCACGCCGCCGCCGCACCATCATCATCGCCTTGCCATCTACCACCATTGATCATCCGCCACCGCTCTGAATCCGTATCTATATACCACCACCGATCTGTATCCATATACCACTACCGCTACCATATACCACCACCGCTGCCATATCCTACCGCCATATATCCACCACCAATCCGAGTTCTTTTCATATTCGGTTGGTTTTAGAGATCCATATATTTTCCGTTTCGTGTTTCCTTGCCTGAGTAGGTCTCGGAAAAAAAAAGTCTGGAGACCCCCGGGCAGTTTTTAGGCCAAAATTTCGGCAACCAAAAATATTTTTTCCCTATCCTATTTTTAGGCCCCGGGTAGTGTTTTGAGACACTCGCCATCATAGTGATTTTTGGTCGCACTTTTTCGTCGTTGCTGCCCTGATTTCCGAAAAAAAAATAGTCAAAAAATTTTGTGCCCGTCCTGTCAGTTTGACCTGGGAAGAGTTTTGAGACACTCGCCATTATAGTGATTTTTCGCAAAAAAAAAGAGGAGCGCAAAAAAAAAGAGCGAAAAAAAAACTTCCAGAGTGTGCTTTTCCCTTGTTTACGTGCAGCGCCGTGATTTTGTTAGTGTTCTAGGCTCGCGTCTCTAGCACGGTCTAGCCTAGGACCAGCACTGTACCGTCGTTGAGCGTTTATTCAACTTTGCATCTCTGAATTGATTATTGCTTACCATTTTGCTACCATATTATAAGCCTTCCCAGCTCCACATAAGTCTACATCGTGCGTTTGACTCTCCCTGGTAATCGCTATATCCAAGCATTGAGAGTTTTTGACTACAACAGTTGCCGATCACCACCTGCTGCTGGGTAAGAACTGGTAAGAATTTGAGATTCGCTTGAAGGTTTTGTGACACACCACCATCACCACCACTTCTAGTAGTCTGCAGGATCATATTCTTTTGTGTTTCTATTGCTGCTAACCATGGCAGGTTCACACGCCGATGAGACTGATTGGGAGAACATGACGAACAAGGAGTTGCATGATAAATTTCAGCAAATGATGAGTGGCCAGGTGGGAGATGTGCTAAACAGATTTGAAGAGGCTATGGAGAACATAGATGCCGTGGAGAAGTCGTTCGAGACAAAGCTGGATAACAAGTTTACTGAATTACTCAAGCGTCTTCCCCAACCACCACCGGCTGCACATGTCGCACCTCTACAACAACAACAACCACATCTCCAACGCCGCCTTCCAAATCAAGTGGGACGGGCACAGCGCGTTCCAATTGAGATTGGTCAAAATTTGGGTGCTGCTGCACCTACTGTTGATGGTTCTTTGGCTCCTGCTCCTGCGGCGGCTGAGGAGGATGACGATTATGCGGGCGATTATGAGGATGAGGTTGATCAAAATCAGAACTACGTGCAGCCACCAGCACCACCACCAGCAGGTCGACCTCAGGTATATATTCGCAACGGTAGGCCGGCACCACCACCTCAGGTACGAGATCATGACCATCTCCCTAAACTGAAATTGAATATTCCACCATTTGAGGGTAGATATGTGCCTGATATATATCTTACTTGGGAGTTAGAAACTGAACAACGATTTACATGTTTACAATATCCTGTGGAGAGACGTGTTCCTGCTGCTGTTTGTGCTTTCATTAGCTTTGCATGTGTTTGGTGGTCTGAACATTGTACATTATATCCTGTTCCAGCTACTTGGGCTGCTTTGAAAACTGCTATGCGTACTCGTTGGGTTCCACCATATTATCAACGTGAATTACTTCAAAAATTGCAGCGTTTAAGACAAGGGAAAAATTCTGTAGAAGAATATTATCAGGAATTACAAACTGGCATGATTAGATGTGGTATTGTTGAGGAGAATGAAGCTATGCTTGCACGTTTTATGGGTGGATTAAATAAAGAGATTCAGACCATTCTAGAGTATAAGGATTATAATAATATCACTCGTTTATTCCATCTTGCTTGTAAAGCTGAACGTGAAGTGCAGGATCGACAGCCATTGGCGCGAACTAACTTTTCTGCAGGTCGACCTTCATCATGGACACCGCGTGCATCTTCTACTTCCACTTCACCATCACCTCCATCAGGTGCCACCTCCAGCCGTGATACAAGAAAGCAGGCACAACCACCACTCTCTGCCAAGAGCACACCTGCCGGGCCTGCGCAGAGCTCTTCTTCTTCCATGGCATCGACAGGGCACACAAGTGATATTATTTGTCGTCGTTGTAAGGGAAGAGGACATTTTGCGAGAGAATGCAAATCTCAGCGTGTCATGATTGCTACTGAGGATGGTGGGTATGAGTCCGCTAGTGACTATGATGAGGAGACTTTGGCTCTTATTACACGTGAAGAACATGGTGGAGATGATTCTGAAAATGAGACGCAATACATGGCTCCTGAAGACGCTGACAGGTATGAATGTTTAGTTGCTCAACGTGTTTTGAGTTTGCAGGTCACACAAGCAGAGCAAAATCAGAGGCATAATTTGTTCCATACAATGGGAGTTGTGAAGGAACGTTCTGTTCGCGTCATCATAGATGGAGGGAGCTGTAACAACTTGGCTAGCATGGAGATGGTGGAGAAGCTATCTCTCACCACAAGACCACATCCACATCCTTACTACATCCAATGGTTCAACAACAGCGGCAAGGTTAAGGTAACACGTACTGTTCGTGTGCATTTTAGTATCTCTACATATGCTGATTATGTTGATTGTGATGTGGTACCCATGCAAGCATGTTCCTTATTACTAGGTAGACCATGGCAATTTGATAAAAATTCTGTACACCATGGTAGAAACAATCAGTATACTCTTGTTCATAAGGATAAAAATATTACTTTGCTTCCTATGACTCCTGATTCCATTTTGAAAGATGACATTAATAGAGCTAATAAAGCAAAACAGGAGAAAAATAAGAGCGAAAATCGGATTGTGGCAAAGGAATTTGAGCAACAAATGAAACCTAATAATAAACCATCTAGTGTTGTTTCTGAAATTAAATTGAAAAGTGCATGTTTACTTGCCACAAAATCTGATATTGATGAGCTAGATTTCAGCAAATCTGTTGGCTATGCTTTTGTGTGCAAAGAGGCATTATTTTCATTCGAGGACGTGCCTTCCACTTTGCCCCCTGCTGTCACTAACATTTTGCAGGAGTTCGCTGATGTCTTCCCACAAGACGTGCCACCGGGATTACCACCTATTCGAGGGATTGAGCATCAAATTGACTTAATTCCCGGTGCATCGCTACCCAACCGTGCACCATACCGTACCAATCCAGAGGAGACGAAGGAGATTATGCGTCAAGTACAGGAGCTGCTCGACAAAGGTTATATACGCGAATCTCTTAGTCCTTGTGTTGTTACTATTATACTAGTGCCTAAAAAGGATGGTACGTCGCGTATGTGTGTTGATTGTAGAGGCATTAATAATATTACTATTCGTTATCGTCATTCTATTCCTAGGCTAGATGATATGCTTGATGAATTGAGTGGCTCTACAATATTCTCCAAAGTTGATTTGCGTAGTGGATACCATCAAATTCGTATGAAATTGGGAGATGAATGGAAAACTACATTTAAAACTAAGTTTGGTTTATATGAGTGGTTAGTCATGCCTTTTGGGTTAACTAATGCACCTAGTACTTTCATGAGACTAATGAACGAAGTTTTACGTGCTTTCATTGGACGATTTGTGGTAGTCTATTTTGATGATATACTGATTTATAGCAAATCTTTGGAAGAACATTTGGAACATTTACGTGCTGTTTTTATTGCTCTACGTGATGAACGTTTGTTTGGTAACCTTGGGAAGTGCACCTTTTGCACCGACCGAGTATCTTTTCTTGGCTATGTTGTTACTCCACAGGGAATTGAAGTTGATAAAGCCAAGATTGAAGCTATTGAGAGTTGGCCGCAGCCCAAAACGGTCACACAAGTGCGGAGTTTTCTGGGACTCGCTGGTTTCTATAGGCGTTTTGTGAGAGATTTTAGCACCATTGCTGCACCTCTCAACGAGCTTACAAAGAAGGACGTGCCTTTTGTTTGGGGGTACCGCACAGGAAGAAGCCTTCACGGTATTGAAAGATAAGTTGACACATGCTCCTTTACTCCAACTTCCTGATTTTAATAAGACTTTTGAGCTTGAATGTGATGCTAGTGGCATTGGATTAGGAGGTGTGTTATTACAAGATGGCAAACCTGTTGCATACTTTTCTGAAAAATTGAGTGGGCCTAGTCTGAATTATTCTACTTATGATAAAGAACTATATGCTCTTGTTCGGACTTTAGAAACATGGCAACATTATTTATGGCCCAAAGAATTTGTTATACATTCTGATCATGAATCTTTGAAACATATTAAAAGTCAAGCTAAACTGAATCGTAGACATGCTAAATGGGTTGAATTCATTGAAACTTTCCCTTATGTCATTAAACACAAGAAGGGTAAAGAAAATGTTATTGCTGATGCATTGTCTCGTCGCTATACTATGCTTTCACAACTTGACTTCAAAATATTTGGTTTGGAGACCATCAAAGATCAATATGTGCATGATGCTGATTTTAAAGATGTATTGCAGAATTGTAAAGAAGGAAGAACCTGGAACAAGTTTGTCGTTAATGATGGATTGTGTTCCGTGCTAACAAGCTATGCATTCCAGCTAGCTCTGTTCGTCTTTTGTTGTTGCAGGAGGCGCATGGAGGAGGATTAATGGGACACTTTGGCGTGAAGAAGACGGAGGACGTACTTGCTACACATTTCTTTTGGCCAAAGATGAGACGGGATGTTGAGCGTTTTGTTGCTCGCTGCCCTACATGTCAAAAAGCTAAGTCACGACTCAATCCTCATGGTTTATATATGCCTTTGCCTGTACCTAGTGTTCCTTGGGAGGATATATCTATGGACTTTGTTTTAGGTTTACCTCGAACAAAGATGGGGAGGGATAGCATATTTGTTGTCGTGGATAGATTCTCGAAAATGGCTCACTTTATACCATGTCATAAAAGTGATGATGCTGTTAATGTTGCTGATTTGTTCTTTCGTGAAATTATTCGCTTGCATGGTGTGCCAAATACTATTGTTTCCGATCGTGATACTAAATTTCTTAGCCACTTTTGGAGATGTTTATGGGCTAAGTTGGGGACTAAACTGCTTTTTAGTACTACTTGTCACCCCCAAACTGATGGACAAACTGAAGTAGTCAATAGAACATTGTCTACTATGCTTAGGGCTGTTTTGAAGAATAATAAGAAAATGTGGGAAGAATGCTTGCCTCATATTGAGTTTGCTTATAATCGTTCATTGCATTCTACTACTAAGATGTGCCCTTTTGAAATTGTGTATGGTTTCCTACCTCGTGCACCTATTGATTTTTTGCCTCTTCCATCTTCGGAGAAGGTTAATTTTGATGCTAAACAACGTGCTGAATTGATCTTAAAAATGCATGAGTTAACTAAGGAAAACATTGAGCGTATGAATGCTAAATATAAACTTGCTGGAGATAAGGGTAGAAAACATGTTGTGTTTGCACCTGGAGATCTTGTTTGGTTACATTTGCGTAAGGATAGATTTCCTGATTTTGCGCAAATCAAAGCTAATGCCACGTGCTGATGGTCCTTTTAAGGTGTTAGAGAAAATAAATGATAATGCATATAAACTTGAGCTGCCTGCAGATTTTGGGGTTAGTCCCACTTTTAACATTGCAGATTTGAAGCCTTATTTGGGTGAGGAAGATGAGCTTCCGTCGAGGACGACTTCATTTCAAGAAGGGGAGGATGATGAGGACATCAATACCATTGTTACACCCACAGCCCCTGCTGCTATACATACTGGACCAATTACTAGAGCTCGCGCACGCCAATTAAATTACCAGGTACTTTCGTTTCTTGGTAATGATTCTAATGTTCATGAGAATATGATGCTGCCTAAATTGGATACATTTGTTTTGCTTACAAATGAAGGGCCTAGCTTTGAGAAGGATGAACATTGGAGCAAGAACAAGCATGGAGATGATGGCATGCGCATGGGGAACAAGAACGGAGTTACAAGTGATGATTTCAGGACGTTGAAGCCACCATAATGCGTGCATGAAGCCTTGGACGAAATATACAAGATGCTACTTCATAACTTTCGTCCAGAGGCTATTCTAGGTGCTGCGTCACCTTATTATTGGGCCAGGCCCATGTAATTTCGAAATACATAAGTATAGGCTGTTTTTAGAGTCCGTATGTGTGGGGAAACAAGAGATAGGGTTGGTTTCGGACACCTTCCTCAAGGGACACGAAATTCCCCCCCTCTTCCTCCATATATACAGCCCTTAGGGCGTCGTTTAGACTTTGGGTTTTGTTTAGATTAAAAGTTCGCCATACTGCAACTTCGCGTACTTCGTTTGTGTTCAGCGACCAGACAAAGGCGTCACAGAACTCCACCTTGATCAATAAAGCTTTCATCTTATATTCGCAATATCCAGATTGCAATCTCAGTTTCTTGCTTGTTCTTCGTTTGCTCGCAGGAAACAGACCCTCGTGGTCAGGTTGATCGTGCTCCGGCGTGGTCGATAACCTCTCGGAGTTGGTTTAGCGATTGCTAAGGCGCGACGTCCTCGCACGTTCGTAGTCGGATCGTCAAAGTCGACTTCCATCAAAGCGATATTCATCATCTCATCGAAAGACGGGACACCTTTGCCTCTATCAAGTGGTATCAGATTTCCAGGTTGCTCGGTGAGATTTTACAGTTTTTCGTAGTTTAGATCGAGTCTGTTCTTCATACCTACAGTCCACGAAAAAAGCCACAAAAAAAAAATTAGGGTTAGTTCATCATATCCGAACCAATCTGAGCCTTTGCATAATCTTTTTAGGGTTTTTGCTTTGTTGAATTTGCGGTTGCATCGTCGTGTCAAGTTGCTGGTCTTAGAGTCTAGTCTTTTAGAGTTTCGAGTTCTGGTCATAAGTTGTCACGCCGCCGCCGCACCATCATCATCGCCTTGCCATCTACCACCATTGATCATCCGCCACCGCTCTGAATCCGTATCTATATACCACCACCGATCTGTATCCATATACCACTACCGCTACCATATACCACCACCGCTGCCATATCCTACCGCCATATATCCACCACCAATCCGAGTTCTTTTCATATTCGGTTGGTTTTAGAGATCCATATATTTTCCGTTTCGTGTTTCCTTGCCTGAGTAGGTCTCGAAAAAAAAAGTCTGGAGACCCCCGGGCAGTTTTTAGGCCAAAATTTCGGCAACCAAAAATATTTTTTCCCTATCCTATTTTTAGGCCCCGGGTAGTGTTTTGAGACACTCGCCATCATAGTGATTTTTTGTCGCACTTTTTCGTCGTCGCTGCCCTGATTTCCGAAAAAAAATAGTCAAAAAATTTTGTGCCCGTCCTGTCAGTTTGACCTGGGAAGAGTTTTGAGACACTCGCCATTATAGTGATTTTTCGCAAAAAAAAAGAGGAGCGAAAAAAAAAACTTCCAGAGTGTGCTTTTCCCTTGTTTACGTGCAGCGCCGTGATTTTGTTAGTGTTCTAGGCTCGCGTCTCTAGCACGGTCTAGCCTAGGACCAGCACAGTACCGTCGTTGAGCGTTTATTCAACTTTGCATCTCTGAATTGATTATTGCTTACCATTTTGCTACCATATTATAAGCCTTCCCAGCTCCACATAAGTCTACATCGTGCATTTGACTCTCCCTGGTAATCGCTATATCCAAGCATTGAGAGTTTTTGACTACAACGGTTGCCGATCACCACCTGCTGCTGGGTAAGAACTGGTAAGAATTTGAGATTCGCTTGAAGGTTTTGTGACACACCACCATCACCACCACTTCTAGTAGTCTGCAGGATCATATTCTTTTGTGTTTCTATTGCTGCTAACCATGGCAGGTTCACACGCCGATGAGACTGATTGGGAGAACATGACGAACAAGGAGTTGCATGATAAATTTCAGCAAATGATGAGTGGCCAGGTGGGAGATGTGCTAAACAGATTTGAAGAGGCTATGGAGAACATAGATGCCGTGGAGAAGTCGTTCGAGACAAAGCTGGATAACAAGTTTACTGAATTACTCAAGCGTCTTCCCCAACCACCACCGGCTGCACATGTCGCACCTCTACAACAACAACAACCACATCTCCAACGCCGCCTTCCAAATCAAGTGGGACGGGCACAGCGCGTTCCAATTGAGATTGGTCAAAATTCGGGTGCTGCTGCACCTACTGTTGATGCTTCTTTGGCTCCTGCTCCTGCGGCGGCTGAGGAGGATGACGATTATGCGGGCGATTATGAGGATGAGGTTGATCAAAATCAGAACTACGTGCAGCCACCAGCACCACCACCAGCAGGTCGACCTCAGGTATATATTCGCAACGGTAGGCCGGCACCACCACCTCAGGTACGAGATCATGACCATCTCCCTAAACTGAAATTGAATATTCCACCATTTGAGGGTAGATATGTTCCTGATATATATCTTACTTGGGAGTTAGAAATTGAACAACGATTTACATGTTTACAATATCCTGAGGAGAGACGTGTTCCTGCTGCTGTTTGTGCTTTCACCAGCTTTGCATGTGTTTGGTGGTCTGAACATTGTAGATTATATCCTGTTCCAACTACTTGGGTTGCTTTGAAAACTGCTATGCGTACTCGTTGGGTTCCACCATATTATCAACGTGAATTACTTCAAAAATTGCAGCGTTTAAGACAAGGGAAAAATTCTGTAGAAGAATATTATCAGGAATTACAAACTGGCATGATTAGATGTGGTATTGTTGAGGAGAATGAAGCTATGCTTGCACGTTTTATGGGTGGATTAAATAAAGAGATTCAGACCATTCTAGAGTATAAGGATTATAATAATATCACTCGTTTATTCCATCTTGCTTGTAAAGCTGAACGTGAAGTGCAGGATCGACAGCCATTGGCGCGAACTAACTTTTCTGCAGGTCGACCTTCATCATGGACACCGCGTGCATCTTCTACTTCCACTTCACCATCACCTCCATCAGGTGCCACCTCCAGCCGTGATACAAGAAAGCAGGCACAACCACCACTCTCTGCCAAGAGCACACCTGCCGGGCCTGCGCAGAGCTCTTCTTCTTCCATGGCATCGACAGGGCACACAAGTGATATTATTTGTCGTCGTTGTAAGGGAAGAGGACATTTTGCGAGAGAATGCAAATCTCAGCGTGTCATGATTGCTACTGAGGATGGTGGGTATGAGTCCGCTAGTGACTATGATGAGGAGACTTTGGCTCTTATTACACGTGAAGAACATGGTGGAGATGATTCTGAAAATGAGACGCAATACATGGCTCCTGAAGACGCTGACAGGTATGAATGTTTAGTTGCTCAACGTGTTTTGAGTTTGCAGGTCACACAAGCAGAGCAAAATCAGAGGCATAATTTGTTCCATACAATGGGAGTTGTGAAGGAACGTTCTGTTCGCGTCATCATAGATGGAGGGAGCTGTAACAACTTGGCTAGCATGGAGATGGTGGAGAAGCTATCTCTCACCACAAGACCACATCCACATCCTTACTACATCCAATGGTTCAACAACAGCGGCAAGGTTAAGGTAACACGTACTGTTCGTGTGCATTTTAGTATCTCTACATATGCTGATTATGTTGATTGTGATGTGGTACCCATGCAAGCATGTTCCTTATTACTAGGTAGACCATGGCAATTTGATAAAAATTCTGTACACCATGGTAGAAACAATCAGTATACTCTTGTTCATAAGGATAAAAATATTACTTTGCTTCCTATGACTCCTGATTCCATTTTGAAAGATGACATTAATAGAGCTAATAAAGCAAAACAGGAGAAAAATAAGAGCAAAAATCAGATTGTGGCAAAGGAATTTGAGCAACAAATGAAACCTAATAATAAACCATCTAGTGTTGTTTCTGAAATTAAATTGAAAAGTGCATGTTTACTTGCCACAAAATCTGATATTGATGAGCTAGATTTCAGCAAATCTGTTTGCTATGCTTTTGTGTGCAAAGAGGCATTATTTTCATTCGAGGACGTGCCTTCCTCTTTGCCCCCTGCTGTCACTAACATTTTGCAGGAGTTCGCTGACGTCTTCCCACAAGACGTGCCACCGGGATTACCACCTATTCGAGGGATTGAGCATCAAATTGACTTAATTCCCGGTGCATCGCTACCCAACCGTGCACCATACCGTACCAATCCAGAGGAGACGAAGGAGATTATGCGTCAAGTACAGGAGCTGCTCGACAAAGGTTATATACGCGAATCTCTTAGTCCTTGTGCTGTTCCTATTATACTAGTGCCTAAAAAGGATGGTACGTCGCGTATGTGTGTTGATTGTAGAGGCATTAATAATATTACTATTCGTTATCGTCATCCTATTCCTAGGCTAGATGATATGCTTGATGAATTGAGTGGCTCTACAAGATTCTCCAAAGTTGATTTGCGTAGTGGATACCATCAAATTCGTATGAAATTGGGAGATGAATGGAAAACTGCATTTAAAACTAAGTTTGGTTTATATGAGTGGTTAGTCATGCCTTTTGGGTTAACTAATGCACCTAGTACTTTCATGAGACTAATGAACGAAGTTTTACGTGCTTTCATTGGACGATTTGTGGTAGTCTATTTTGATGATATACTGATTTATAGCAAATCTTTGGAAGAACATTTGGAACATTTACGTGCTGTTTTTATTGCTCTACGTGATGCACGTTTGTTTGGTAACCTTGGGAAGTGCACCTTTTGCACCGACCGAGTATCTTTTCTTGGCTATGTTGTTACTCCACAGGGAATTGAAGTTGATAAAGCCAAGATTGAAGCTATTGAGAGTTGGCCGCAGCCCAAAACGGTCACACAAGTGCGGAGTTTTCTTGGACTCGCTGGTTTCTATAGGCGTTTTGTGAGAGATTTTAGCACCATTTCTGCACCTCTCAACGAGCTTACAAAGAAGGATGTGCCTTTTGTTTGGGGTACCGCACAGGAAGAAGCCTTCACGGTATTGAAAGATAAGTTGACACATGCTCCTTTACTCCAACTTCCTGATTTTAATAAGACTTTTAAGCTTGAATGTGATGCTAGTGGCATTGGATTAGGAGGTGTGTTATTACAAGATGGCAAACCTGTTGCATACTTTTCTGAAAAATTGAGTGGGCCTAGTCTGAATTATTCTACTTATGATAAAGAACTATATGCTCTTGTTCGGACTTTAGAAACATGGCAACATTATTTATGGCCCAAAGAATTTGTTATACATTCTGATCATGAATCTTTGAAACATATTAAAAGTCAAGCTAAACTGAATCATAGACATGCTAAATGGGTTGAATTCATTGAAACTTTCCCTTATGTCATTAAACACAAGAAGGGTAAAGAAAATGTTATTGCTGATGCATTGTCTCGTCGCTATACTATGCTTTCACAACTTGACTTCAAAATATTTGGTTTGGAGACCATCAAAGATCAATATGTGCATGATGCTGATTTTAAAGATGTATTGCAGAATTGTAAAGAAGGAAGAACCTGGAACAAGTTTGTCGTTAATGATGGATTGTGTTCCGTGCTAACAAGCTATGCATTCCAGCTAGCTCTCTTCGTCTTTTGTTGTTGCAGGAGGCGCATGGAGGAGGATTAATGGGACACTTTGGCGTGAAGAAGACGGAGGACGTACTTGCTACACATTTCTTTTGGCCAAAGATGAGACGGGATGTTGAGTGTTTTGTTGCTCGCTGCCCTACATGTCAAAAAGCTAAGTCACGACTCAATCCTCATGGTTTATATATGCCTTTGCCTGTACCTAGTGTTCCTTGGGAGGATATATCTATGGACTTTGTTTTAGGTTTACCTCGAACAAAGAAGGGGAGGGATAGCATATTTGTTGTCGTGGATAGATTCTCGAAAATGGCTCACTTTATACCATGTCATAAAAGTGATGAGGCTGTTAATGTTGCTGATTTGTTCTTTCGTGAAATTATTCGCTTGCATGGTGTGCCAAATACTATTGTTTCCGATCATGATACTAAATTTCTTAGCCACTTTTGGAGATGTTTATGGGCTAAGTTGGGGACTAAACTGCTTTTTAGTACTACTTGTCACCCCCAAACTGAAGTAGTCAATAGAACATTGTCTACTATGCTTAGGGCTGTTTTGAAGAATAATAAGAAAATGTGGGAAGAATGCTTGCCTCATATTGAGTTTGCTTATAATCGTTCATTGCATTCTACTACTAAGATGTGCCCTTTTGAAATTGTGTATGGTTTCCTACCTCGTGCACCTATTGATTTGTTGCCTCTTCCATCTTCGGAGAAGGTTAATTTTGATGCTAAACAACGTGCTGAATTGATCTTAAAAATGCATGAGTTAACTAAGGAAAACATTGAGCGTATGAATGCTAAATATAAACTTGCTGGAGATAAGGGTAGAAAACATGTTGTGTTTGCACCTGGAGATCTTGTTTGGTTACATTTGCGTAAGGATAGATTTCCTGATTTTGCGCAAATCAAAGCTAATGCCACGTGCTGATGGTCCTTTTAAGGTGTTAGAGAAAATAAATGATAATGCATATAAACTTGAGCTGCCTGCAGATTTTGGGGTTAGTCCCACTTTTAACATTGCAGATTTGAAGCCTTATTTGGGTGAGGAAGATGAGCTTCCGTCGAGGACGACTTCATTTCAAGAAGGGGAGGATGATGAGGACATCAATACCATTGTTACACCCACAGCCCCTGCTGCTATACATACTGGACCAATTACTAGAGCTCGCGCACGCCAATTAAATTACCAGGTACTTTCGTTTCTTGGTAATGATTCTAATGTTCATGAGAATATGATGCTGCCTAAATTGGATACATTTGTTTTGCTTACAAATGAAGGGCCTAGCTTTGAGAAGGATGAACATTGGAGCAAGAACAAGCATGGAGATGATGGCATGCGCATGGGGAACAAGAACGGAGTTACAAGTGATGATTTCAGGACGTTGAAGCCACCATAATGCGTGCATGAAGCCTTGGACGAAATATACAAGATGCTACTTCATAACTTTCGTCCAGAGGCTATTCTAGGTGCTGCGTCACCTTATTATTGGGCTAGGCCCATGTAATTTCGAAATACATAAGTATAGGCTGTTTTTAGAGTCTGTATGTGTGGGGAAACAAGAGATAGGGTTGGTTTCGGACCCTTCCTCAAGGGCCACGAAATTCCCCCCTCTTCCTCCATATATACAGCCCTTAGGGCGTCGTTTAGACTTTGGGTTTTGTTTAGATTAAAAGTTCGCCATAGCTGCAACTTCGCGTACTTCGTTTGTGTTCAGCGACCAGACAAAGGCGTCACAGAACTCCACCTTGATCAATAAAGCTTTCATCTTATATTCGCAATATCCAGATTGCAATCTCAGTTTCTTGCTTGTTCTTCGTTTGCTCGCAGGAAACAGACCCTCGTGGTCAGGTTGATCGTGCTCCGGCGTGGTCGATAACCTCTCGGAGTTGGTTTAGCGATTGCTAAGGCGCGATGTCCTCGCACTTTCGTAGTCGGATCGTCAAAGTCGACTTCCACCAAAGCGATATCCATCATCTCATCGAAAGACGGGACACCTTTGCCTCTATCAGAGCCTCTCCGGGCCATGGAGAGGTGCAGGAGGCCATCCAGACAGCACCAGAGGGTAACACCTCGGCTGCCGAAGACATGGGGGAACCGGGAGACTGGTGATGGGGGGCCACGACCAATCCGGCCCCCAGCCGAATATTATTCCGGAGACCAGCACGGTTCCGGAGTCTAGCGAGCAACCTCCTTTGAAAGAGGGGGGAGTGTCGACTGCACCGGCGACCTCTGTCAATCCAGTGGCGCCAGACACTCTGATGGAAAGGCTTCGGCGCGCTTCCATTGTGGAGGAGCACCGTACCCTTATGGGTGCGGTGGTTGAAAAGGTTCAGCCTGCCAAAAGCGGGCTGAACGAAGCCTTTTCCAGCCTATTGATAGGCTTTGAGGTATGCGATGTAATATTCTTAGCCGCTTTACTTGTGCAAAAAATGTGCCTGTGTATAGATAGTAGCCCCTGAGACTCTGTTCGGCTTTTTGAAAAAAGGTCGGACAGAGGATCAAATATTCGCCGGAGATAACATACTTGTCTATTTTGATAAACAGGCTTCACTGTTAGCGGCGAACGTCCAGGCCGCCGAAGTGTCCGAGCTTAAGCGGAAGTTGGAGCGGGCTGATGAAGAACTCGTCCGCACCAACAAGCTGTTTGAGGAAACGCAAGGTATGGTTGGAAAAATTATTGACACACTTAAAGGAATATGTCAATACGGAGTTTAATCTCCTGTGTTGCCGATCATATTTGCAGATAGGGCGAACGAGGTCGAGGACCTGAAGAGCGCCCTTGCCCAAGCCAAGGAGCAGGTGTGGGTGAGCCAAGCGGCCGCTGACAAAGCAGTTGTGGATTTAGAGGCCGAGTAGGTCACCCGCCATAAGTATGAGGAGCGGGTGACCGAAGTGGAGCAGGCGCTCCAGGATACCGCCAACAAGTGCGAGGCCTTTGAGGAGAGTAATAAGGCCCAGGCGGCCGAACTCATCAAGGCTCTTCAAGAAGCCAAGGAGGCGCATACCAAGTTTTGGGCGGCCCACGAGGAGATCAAGGAAGCCGGACAGATAGCGGCTGGTAAGCCTTTTCTTTTACAGAGTATATTTGGCGGTCGAAGATATGCTTTGCTAAATCGATTATGGGGTGCTCCAGATGCCTTTGCGGATCTCCCAAGGAGTGCTGCCAACGCCGCATAATGTTTTCAGGCCCAAGAAGGGAACACGACGGAGAAGCTCTTCTGGTCATAGTACCTGGCGCCGAAGCGGCGAGTGCTGCTAAACAACCAGATGATGCAGCTGGCGTAGCTGCATAGGATGTCCGGTTTGGCCATGAAGGACATCATAGTCCGGCTATGGCCGGCTGGACCCCTTCCTGGCAGCTACTTCGGCCTGGCCAAGCGGCTCCGCGATGCCTTGCCCCGAGCTGAAGCTATGAAGCGCTCTGTGTGCATAGAGGGCGCGCGGATGGCCTTTGCCCGTGTCAAGATGCACTGGGCGAAGATGAAAGCCGCCGTCGTGGCAGTCGAGGGTCTGCCCGAAGGCAAGGACTACCGCAAGCCGGAGCGATACTTCAAGGATGTCCTGGAGGGTGCCCGTTTGATAGAGGGTCAATGCTCGAAGGATATTATGTTTGAATGAATGTATCCAAGCTACCCAGACTTTGTGTTATGAAACAAGTCCTTTGTAATGTACTTGTGCTTTTATCTAAAACATTTTCCTCCTGTGCGGCCGTATTTTATTTCTGAGAGTTTGCCAGTCGTCAGCTTCAGCCCCCACGTAGGTACTATGGGGGTGTTCAGGATAGCACATGACCACACTTGACCCAACGTCTTGGTCCATAAAGGAGGTGACCGTGCAGTGACCTAGGCCATCAGACTATGCGGCTTTATCACTCTCGCTTAGCCATAGGAGTTCTACAAGGGGACTATGATCTAGCCCCTGGTGCGCTTGCAGCTTTCCGGACTTGGATGCTTTAGGCGCGTAACCGGGTGGAGGCCCGTCCTTCGTGAAATACGGAAAAAATCTCAAAAGATTTAGTAAGCCACCGAACCGCTGACCAGCTCTCGCTATATCATGACAGTTAGTTTTTGGCTTTCTCTACTGAGGTGTTTGACTGGACGAGCCAGAAACACAATCGGAGTAGTTCTCCCTTTACTACCTTAGCCGAACAAGCAGAACATAAGATGGTAACCACAGGAGCCGGGCAACCCAACTATTGACCAAAGACATGATTCGGAGCCGATGCATATAATGCGGTGTTCGGGATGCCGAAGTATACTATAAAAGTGTTCGGACTTTTTGTTTTTGAAGAAAAAGGCATGTATGTGGCCGAATAGAGCCCCTCGCAATTTGTGCCGGGGTGTATGTGTCAATCTATCAAGAAGACGGAGTGCAGACTATGAAATAAGCCAATACCGAATAAGGTTGGGCAACACTGATTCCACTATAGTCTGGTTGATATGTCAAACGTGCTCTTACAGAGAATGCCACAATGATCAAGGCTATTTTACATGCCAGGAATTTGAGAACAAGGGAAAGCTGCATACAGGTCCTAAAAAAGGTGGTCTTGAAGATCCTTTGAACACTCTGCCGCACGTCTGCGCTGCTTTTCGCCTTGGTGTATGATCCTTTGAGAGGATCAGCGATCGAGTATACATAAGGGGCCTGGGAAGGGCCCTCGGTACCATCGAAAAGTGATGTGGGTTGTAAAGAACCTGAATAAAAATAAGAAGAAAAAGGAAGAATATGAGGGTCCGGATAGGGTCGAGCCGTATTGTGGACTTTGTTTTTAGTGTGCCTCTGTCCTTGCCCATGGTATCTTTAGTGCGTAGTTATGTACGCGCGGTACGTATGCCGCAATCAGGTTGGGGTTTTGACGGAGGCCGAATTGCTAATCTAGCTCTGGATGAGCCGGACTGTCATTCTACAGGGTAGACCAGACTCGTTTGACAGTGTCCGGGGGCTTGACTGCCGATGTAGTATTCGGTTTGGTAAGGCCACCCTGTACTTCAGCTGCGAGGGACGCGGTATGCTCCTCGGTATGGAGGGAGCGCTCCATGTTTCCATTGACTGTTATAACGCCGCGTGGTCCGGGCATCTTGAGATATGCGTAGTGCGGGACTGCATTGAAACAGGCGAAAGCGGTTCGTCCGAGCAGCATAGTAACCACTGCGGAAGGGGACGATGTCGAAGATTAAATCTTTGTTTCGGAAGTTATCCGGTGAGCCGAAGACTACCTCCAGCGCTATTGACCCTGTGCAGCAGGCCTCTACGCCGGGTATTACTCCTTTAAAGGTGGTTTTAGTGGGCTTGATTCTTGACGGATCAATACCCATTTTACGGACGGTGTCATGATAAAGCAGGTTAAGACTGCTGCTGCCGTCCATGAGGACTCGTGTGAGGTGGAATCCGTCGATGATTGGGTCAAGGACCAATGCTGCCGAACCTCCATGACGGATATTGGTCTGATGGTCTCTACGGTCAAAAGTGATCGGGCAAGCCGACCATGGGTTGAATTTTGGGGCGACTGGCTCTATGCCGTAAACGTCCCTTAGTGTGCGCTTGGGCTCCCACTTGGGGATATGAGTGACGTAGATCATATTCACTGTTTTTACCTCGGGGGGAATTTCTTTTGCCCCCCTGTGTTTGATAGGCGAGGCTCATCATCATCCTCGCTAGGTGGCCCCTTCCCCTTATGTTCAGTGTTTGTTTTACCAGCCTGTTTAAAGACCCAACAATTTCTGTTGGTATGATTGGCAGGCTTGTCCGGGGTGCCATGGATCTGGCAAGGCCGATCTACTATTCGGTCAAAACTATATGGACCATCTTTGTTTCATTTGAATAGCTTCTTCTGCTGACCGGGTTTAGAGCCACTGAATCCGGCCTTGACCGTTGTGTCTTCGGTATCTTCATTGTTGCTTCGACGCTTGTATTTGTTGCGTCGTGGCCTGTCGTTGCCATCTCTGGCTTCGGAGGTGCCAGGGTCGCTGGTGCTGTTGCTTCTACGAGCTAGCCAGCTATCTTCTCCCGCGCAAAAGCGGGTCATAGGTATGGTAAGGGCTGCCATGGACTTCGGTTTTTATTGGCCGAGGTGTCGGGCAAGCCACTCGTCCCAGATGCTGTGTTTGAAGGCCGCGAGGGCTTCGGCGTCCGGACAATCGACAATTTGGTTCTTTTTAATTAAGAACCTGGTCCAGAGTTTCCGGGCTGACTCTCCGGGTTGCTGGACTATGTGACTGAGGTCGTAGGCGTCCGGAGGCCGGACATAGGTACCTTGGAAGTTTTCTCTAAAGGTGTCTTCCAGGTCTTCCCAGCTACCAATAGAGTTCTCTGGGAGGTTGTTTAGCCAGTGTCGGGCTGGTCCTTCCAGATTTAAGGGGAGATACTTGATGGCATGGAGATCGTCACCGCGGGCCATGTGGATATGGAGAAGGAAATCTTCGATCCATACCGCAGCATCGGTTGTGCCGTCGTATGATTCGATGTTCACGGGTTTATACCCTTCTGGGAACTAATGCTGCATTACCTCATCGGTAAAGCATAGGGGGTGTGCGGCGCCTCTGTGTCGAGCAACGTCGCGAAGGAGTTCGAATGACATCCGTATGCGTTTTGGACCCTGGTGAGATTATGCCTATCGTGCCAGGCGTGACGGTCGTATTCTCAAGTTGGGGCGCGCCCCCTTGATCCATAGATTGATCTGGCTTGGCCTGCTCTATTGCTCAGGTCTTATCATAGGTCGTAGGTGTATCCTTGATCTGCTGTCTCCCTGTCCCTGCGACGGAGTGGTGCGGGTTGGTGTTCGGCGTAGGTGGTCCCTTTATCTCGCCCGCGTGGTGTCCGGTCTGGTTCATCAGCGCGGTCATGTTTTCACGATATTGGCTCGAAGGCCTCGTCGTCGAATTGTGGTAGTAGTCGACGCTTCGGATAGCTCTTTGTTGGGCGTTGTAGGCCATATTCTTCGGTAGCTAGGATCTGGGACCATCTGTCGTTGAGCGTATCCTGTTCGGCTTGGAGCCATTGCTGCTTCTTTTTTAGGCTTTTTACAGTGGCAATTAGTTGGCGCTTAAAGCACTCCTGCTCGAGGGGTTCCTCTGGCACGATGAAATCTTCGTTGCCGAGGCTGACATCATCCTCGGAGAGCGGTAGATAATTACTGTCTTCCGAGTCCTCGTTCCCAACCGGATCCTTAGGATTAACTTGCCGCTCCTCCACATCATCTTTGTTCGGATGTGGGCTCAACGGGGGCTTCGGAGTCTTCGGCATCCTCTGGAGTGATAGAGGCAAAGGTGTCCCATCTTTCGATGAGATGATGAATATCGCTTTGATGGAAGTCGACTTTGACGATCCGACTACGAACGTGCGAGGACGTCGTGCCTTAGCAATCGCTAAACCAACTCCGAGAGGTTATCGACCACGCCGGAGCACGATCAACCTGACCACGAGGGTCTGTTTCCTACGAGCAAACGAAGAACAAGCAAGAAACTGAGATTGCAATCTGGATATTGCGAATATAAGATGAAAGCTTTATTGATCAAGGTGGAGTTCTGTGACGCCTTTGTCTGGTCGCTGAACACAAACGAAGTACGCGAAGTTGCAGCTATGGCGAACTTTTAATCTAAACAAAACCCAAAGTCTAAACGACGCCCTAAGGGCTGTATATATGGAGGAAGAGAGGGGAATTTCGTGGCCCTTGAGGAAGGGGTCCGAAACCAACCCTATCTCTTGTTTCCCCACACATACGGACTCTAAAAACAGCCTATACTTATGTATTTCGAAATTACATGGGCCTGGCCCAATAATAAGGTGACGCGGCACCTAGAATAGCCTCTGGACGAAAGTTATGAAGTAGCATCTTGTATATTTCGTCCAAAGCTTCATGCACGCATTATGGTGGCTTCAACGTCCTGAAATCATCACTTGTAACTCCGTTCTTGTTCCCCATGCGCATGCCATCATCTCCATGCTTGTTCTTGCTCCAATGTTCATCCTTCTCCAAGCTAGGCCCTTCATTTGTAAGCAAAACAAATGTATCCAATTTAGGCAGCATCATATTCTCATGAACATTAGAATCATTACCAAGAAACGAAAGTACCTGGTAATTTAATTGGCGTGCGCGAACTCTAGTAATTGGTCCAGTATGTATAGCAGCAGGGCCTGTGGGTGTAACAATGGTATTGATGTCCTCATCATCCCCCCCTTCTTGAAATGAAGTCGTCCTCGACGGAAGCTCATCTTCCTCACCCAAATAAGGCTTCAAATCTGCAATGTTAAAAGTGGGACTAACCCCAAAATCTGCAGGCAGCTCAAGTTTATATGCATTATCATTTGTTTTCTCTAACACCTTAAAAGGGCCATCAGCACGTGGCATTAGCTTTGATTTGCGCAAATCAGGAAATCTATCCTTACGAAAATGTAACCAAACAAGATCTCCAGGTGCAAACACAACATGTTTTCTACCCTTATCTCCAGCAAGTTTATATTTAGCATTCATACGCTCAATGTTTTCCTTAGTTAACTCATGCATTTTTAAGATCAATTCAGCACGTTGTTTAGCATCAAAATTAACCTTCTCCGAAGATGGAAGAGGCAACAAATCAATAGGTGCACGACGTAGGAAACCATACACAATTTCAAAAGGGCACATCTTAGTAGTAGAATGCAATGAACGATTATAAGCAAACTCAATATGAGGCAAGCATTCTTCCCACATTTTCTTATTATTCTTCAAAACAGCCCTAAGCATAGTAGACAATGTTCTATTGACTACTTCAGTTTGTCCATCAGTTTGGGGGTGACAAGTAGTACTAAAAAGCAGTTTAGTCCCCAACTTAGCCCATAAACATCTCCAAAAGTGGCTAAGCAATTTAGTATCACGATCTGAAACAATAGTATTTGGCACACCATGCAAGCGAATAATTTCACGAAAGAACAAATCAGCAACATTAACAGCATCATCGCTTTTATGACATGGTATAAAGTGTGCCATTTTCGAGAATCTATCCACGACAACAAATATGCTATCCCTCCCCTTGTTTGTTCGAGGTAAACCTAAAACAAAGTCCATAGAAATATCCTCCCAAGGAACACTAGGTACAAGCAAAGGCATATATAAACCATGAGGATTGAGTCGTGACTTAGCTTTTTGACATGTAGTGCAGCGAGCAACAAAACGCTCAACATCCCGTCTCATCTTTGGCCAAAAGAAATGTGTAGCAAGTACGCCCTCCGTCTTCTTCACGCCAAAGTGTCCCATTAATCCTCCTCCATGCGCCTCCTGCAACAACAAAAGACGAAGAGAGCTAGCTGGAATGCATAGCTTGTTAGCACGGAACACAAATCCATCATTAACGACAAACTTGTTCCAGGTTCTTCCTTCTTTACAATTCTGCAATACATCTTTAAAATCAGCATCATGCACATATTGATCTTTGATGGTCTCCAAACCAAATATTTTGAAGTCAAGTTGTGAAAGGATAGTATAGCGATGAGACAATGCATCAGCAATAACATTTTCTTTACCCTTCTTGTGTTTAATGACATAAGGGAAAGTTTCAATGAATTCAACCCATTTAGCATGTCTACGATTCAGTTTAGCTTGACTTTTAATATGTTTCAAAGATTCATGATCAGAATGTATAACAAATTCTTTGGGCCATAAATAATGTTGCCATGTTTCTAAAGTCCGAACAAGAGCATATAGTTCTTTATCATAAGTAGAATAATTCAGACTAGGCCCACTCAATTTTTCAGAAAAGTATGCAACAGGTTTGCCATCTTGTAATAACACACCTCCTAATCCAATTCCACTAGCTTCACATTCAAGCTCAAAAGTCTTATTAAAATCAGGAAGTTGGAGTAAAGGACCATGTGTCAACTTATCTTTCAATACCGTGAAGGCTTCTTCCTGTGCGGTACCCCAAACAAAAGGCACATCCTTCTTTGTAAGCTCGTTGAGAGGTGCAGCAATGGTGCTAAAATCTCTCACAAAACGCCAATAGAAACCAGCGAGTCCAAGAAAACTCCGCACTTGTGTGACTGTTTTGGGCTGCGGCCAACTCTCAATAGCTTCAATCTTAGCTTTATCAACTTCAATTCCCTGTGGAGTAACAACATAGCCAAGAAAAGATACTCGGTCACGTAGAGCAATAAAAACAGCACGTAAATGTTCCAAATGTTCTTCCAAAGATTTGCTATAAATCAGTATATCATCAAAATAGACTACCACAAATCGTCCAATGAAAGCACGTAAAACTTCGTTCATTAGTCTCATGAAAGTACTAGGTGCATTAGTTAACCCAAAAGGCATGACTAACCACTCATATAAACCAAACTTAGTTTTAAATGCAGTTTTCCATTCATCTCCCAATTTCATACGAATTTGATGGTATCCACTACGCAAATCAACTTTGGAGAATATTGTAGAGCCACTCAATTCATCAAGCATATCATCTAGCCTAGGAATAGGATGACGATAACGAATAGTAATATTATTAATGCCTCTACAATCAACACACATACGCGACGTACCATCCTTTTTAGGCACTAGTATAATAGGAACAGCACAAGGACTAAGAGATTCGCGTATATAACCTTTGTCGACCAGCTCCTGTACTTGACGCATAATCTCCTTCGTCTCCTCTGGATTGGTACGGTATGGTGCACGGTTGGGTAGCGATGCACCGGGAATTAAGTCAATTTGATGCTCAATCCCTCGAATAGGTGGTAATCCCGGTGGCACGTCTTGTGGAAAGACGTCAGCGAACTCCTGCAAAATGTTAGTGACAGCAGGGGCAAAGAGGAAGGCACGTCCTCGAATGAAAATAATGCCTCTTTGCACACAAAAGCATAGCAAACAGATTTGCTGAAATCTAGCTCATCAATATCAGATTTTGTGGCAAGTAAACATGCACTTTTCAATTTAATTTCAGAAACAACACTAGATGGTTTATTATTAGGTTTCATTTGTTGCTCAAATTCATTTGCCACAATCTGATTTTCACTCTTATTTTTCTCCTGTTTTGCTTTATTAGCTCTATTAATGTCATCTTTCAAAATGGAATCAGGAGTCATAGGAAGCAAAGTAATATTTTTATCCTTATAAACAAGAGTATACTGATTGTTTCTACCATGGTGTACAGAATTTTTATCAAATTGCCATGGTCTACCTAGTAATAAGGAACATGCTTGCATGGGTACCGCATCACAATCAACATAATCAGCATATGTAGAGATACAAAAATGCACACGAACAGTACGTGTTACCTTAACCTTGCCGCTGTTGTTGAACCATTGGATGTAGTAAGGATGTGGATGTGGTCTTGTGGTGAGAGATAGCTTCTCCACCATCTCCATGCTAGCCAAGTTGTTACAGCTCCCTCCATCTATGATGACGCGAACAGAACGTTCCTTCACAACTCCCTTTGTATGGAACAAATTATGCCTCTGATTTTGCTCTGCTTGTGTGACCTGCACACTCAAAACACGTTGAGCAACTAAACATTCATACCTGTCAGCGTCTTCAGGAGCCATGTATTACGTCTCATTTTCAGAATCATCTCCACCATGTTCTTCACGGGTAATAAGAGCCAAAGTCTCCTCATCATAGTCACTAGCGGACTCATACCCACCATCCTCAGTAGCAATCATTACACGCTGAGATTTGCATTCTCTCGCAAAATGTCCTCTTCCCTTACAACGACGACAAATAATATCACTTGTGTGCCCTGTCGATGCCATGGAAGAAGAAGAGCTCTGCGCAGGCCCGGCAGGTGTGGGCAGAGAGTGGTGGTTGTGCCTGCTTTCTTGTATCACGGCTGGAGGTGGCACCTGATGGAGGTGATGGTGAAGTGGAAGTAGAAGATGCACGCGGTGTCCATGATGAAGGTCGACCTGCAGAAAAGTTAGTTCGCGCCAATGGCTGTCGATCCTGCACTTCACGTTCAGCTTTACAAGCAAGATGGAATAAACGAGTGATATTATTATAATCCTTATACTCTAGAATGGTCTGAATCTCTTTATTTAATCCACCCATAAAACGTGCAAGCATAGCTTCATTCTCCTCAACAATACCACATCTAATCATGCCAGTTTGTAATTCCTGATAATATTCTTCTACAGAATTTTTCCCTTGTCTTAAACGCTGCAATTTTTGAAGTAATTCACGTTGATAATATGGTGGAACCCAACGAGTACGCATAGCAGTTTTCAAAGCAGCCCAAGTAGTTGGAACAGGATATAATCTACAATGTTCAGACCACCAAACACATGCAAAGCTAGTGAAAGCACAAACAGCAGCAGGAACACGTCTCTCCTCAGGATATTGTAAACATGTAAATCGTTGTTCAGTTTCTAACTCCCAAGTAAGATATATATCAGGAACATATCTACCCTCAAATGGTGGAATATTCAATTTCAGTTTAGGGAGATGGTCATGATCTCGTACCTGAGGTGGTGGTGCCGGCCTACAGTTGCGAATATATACCTGAGGTCGACCTGCTGGTGGTGGTGCTGGTGGCTGCACGTAGTTCTGATTTTGATCAACCTCATCCTCATAATCGCCCGCATAATCGTCATCCTCCTCAGCCGCCGCAGGAGCAGGATCCAAAGAAGCATCAACAGTAGGTGCAGCAGCACCCGAATTTTGACCAATCTCAATTGGAACGCGCTGTGCCCGTCCCACTTGATTTGGAAGGCGGCGTTGGAGATGTGGTTGTTGTTGTTGTAGAGGTGCGACATGTGCAGCCGGTGGTGGTTGGGGAAGACGCTTGAGTAATTCAGTAAACTTGTTATCCAGCTTTGTCTCAAACGACTTCTCCACGGCATCTATCTTCTCCATAGCCTCTTCAAATCTGTTTAGCACATCTCCCACCTGGCCACTCATCATTTGCTGAAATTTATCATGCAACTCCTTGTTCGTCATGTTCTCCCAATCAGTCTCATCGGCTTGTGAACCTGCCATGGTTAGCAGCAAAAGAAACACAAAAGAATATGATCCTGCAGACTACTAGAAGTGGTGGTGATTGTGGTGTGTCACAAAACCTTCAAGCGAATCTCAAATTCTTACCAGTTCTTACCCAGCAGCAGGTGGTGATCGGCAACCGTTGTAGTCAAAAACTCTCAAAGCTTGGATATAGCGATTACCAGGGAGAGTCAAACGCACGATGTAGACTTATGTGGAGCTGGGAAGGCTTATAATATGGTAGCAAAATGGTAAGCAATAATCAATTCAGAGATGCAAAGTTGAATAAACGCTCAACGACGGTACTGTGCTGGTCCTAGGCTAGACCGTGCTAGAGACGCGAGCCTAGAACACTAACAAAATCACGGCGCTGCACGTAAACAAGGGAAAAGCACACTCTGGAATTTTTTTTTCGCTCTTTTTTTTTGCGCTCTTTTTTTTGCGCTCCTCTTTTTTTTTTGCGAAAAATCACTATAATGGTGAGTGTCTCAAAACTCTTCCCAGGTCAAACTGACAGGATGGGCACAAAATTTTTTGACTATTTTTTTTTCGAAAATCAGGGCAGCGACGACGAAAAAGTGCGACAAAAATTCACTATGATGGCGAGTGTCTCAAAACACTACCCGGGGCCTAAAAATAGGATAGGGAAAAAATATTTTTGGTTGCCGAAATTTTGGCCTAAAAACTGCCCGGGGGTCTCCAGACTCTTTTTTTTTCCGAGACCTACTCAGGCAAGGAAACACGAAACAGAAAATATATGGATCTCTAAAACCAACCGAATATGAAAAGAACTCGGATTGGTGGTGGATATATGGCGGTAGGATATGGCAGCGGTGGTGGTATATGGTAGCGGTAGTGGTATATGGATACGGATCGGTGGTATATGGATACGGATTGGTGGTGGTATATAGATACGGATTCAGAGCGGTGGCGGATAAGCAATGGTGGTAGATGGCAAGGCGATGATGATGGTGCGGCGGCGGCGTGACAACTTATGACCAGAACTCGAAACTCTAAAAGACTAGACTCTAAGACCAGCAACTTGACACGACGATGCAACCGCAAATTCAACAAAGCAAAAACCCTAAAAAGATTATGCAAAGGCTCAGATTGGTTCGGATATGATGAACTAACCCTATTTTTTTGTGGCTTTTTCGTGGACTGTCGGTATGAAGAACAGACTCGATCTAAACCACGAAAAACTGTAAAATCTCACCGAGCAACCTGGAAATCTGATACCACTTGATAGAGGCAAAGGTGTCCCGTCTTTCGATGAGATGATGAATATCGCTTTGATGGAAGTCGACTTTGACGATCCGACTACGAACGTGCGAGGACGTCGTGCCTTAGCAATCGCTAAACCAACTCCGAGAGGTTATCGACCACGCCGGAGCACGATCAACCTGACCACGAGGGTCTGTTTCCTGCGAGCAAACGAAGAACAAGCAAGAAACTGAGATTGCAATCTGGATATTGCGAATATAAGATGAAAGCTTTATTGATCAAGGTGGAGTTCTGTGACGCCTTTGTCTGGTCGCTGAACACAAACGAAGTACGCGAAGTTGCAGCTATGGCGAACTTTTAATCTAAACAAAACCCAAAGTCTAAACGACGCCCTAAGGGCTGTATATATGGAGGAAGAGAGGGGAATTTCGTGGCCCTTGAGGAAGGGGTCCGAAACCAACCCTATCTCTTGTTTCCCCACACATACGGACTCTAAAAACAGCCTATACTTATGTATTTCGAAATTACATGGGCCTGGCCCAATAATAAGGTGACACAGCACCTAGAATAGCCTCTGGACGAAAGTTATGAAGTAGCATCTTGTATATTTCGTCCAAGGCTTCATGCACGCATTATGGTGGCTTCAACGTCCTGAAATCATCACTTGTAACTCCGTTCTTGTTCCCCATGCGCATGCCATCATCTCCATGCTTGTTCTTGCTCCAATGTTCATTCTTCTCCAAGCTAGGCCCTTCATTTGTAAGCAAAACAAATGTATCCAATTTAGGCAGCATCATATTCTCATGAACATTAGAATCATTACCAAGAAACGTAAGTACCTGGTAATTTAATTGGCGTGCGCGAGCTCTAGTAATTGGTCCAGTATGTATAGCAGCAGGGCCTGTGGGTGTAACAATGGTATTGATGTCCTCATCATCCTCCCCTTCTTGAAATGAAGTCGTCCTCGACGGAAGCTCATCTTCCTCACCCAAATAAGGCTTCAAATCTGCAATGTTAAAAGTGGGACTAACCCCAAAATCTGCAGGCAGCTCAAGTTTATATGCATTATCATTTATTTTCTCTAACACCTTAAAAGGACCATCAGCACGTGGCATTAGCTTTGATTTGCGCAAATCAGGAAATCTATCCTTACGCAAATGTAACCAAACAAGATCTCCAGGTGCAAACACAACATGTTTTCTACCCTTATCTCCAGCAAGTTTATATTTAGCATTCATACGCTCAATGTTTTCCTTAGTTAACTCATGCATTTTTAAGATCAATTCAGCACGTTGTTTAGCATCAAAATTAACCTTCTCCGAAGATGGAAGAGGCAACAAATCAATAGGTGCACGAGGTAGGAAACCATACACAATTTCAAAAGGGCACATCTTAGTAGTAGAATGCAATGAACGATTATAAGCAAACTCAATATGAGGCAAGCATTCTTCCCACATTTTCTTATTATTCTTCAAAACAACCCTAAGCATAGTAGACAATGTTCTATTGACTACTTCAGTTTGTCCATCAGTTTGGGGGTGACAAGTGATAGAGGCAAAGGTGTCCCGTCTTTCGATGAGATGATGAATATCGCTTTGATGGAAGTCGACTTTGACGATCCGACTACGAACGTGCGAGGACGTCGCGCCTTAGCAATCGCTAAACCAACTCTGAGAGGTTATCGACCACGCCGGAGCACGATCAACCTGACCACAAGGGTCTGTTTCCTGCGAGCAAACGAAGAACAGGCAAGAAACTGAGATTGCAATCTGGATATTGCGAATATAAGATGAAAGCTTTATTGATCAAGGTGGGGTTCTGTGACGCCTTTGTCTGGTCGCTGAACACAAACGAAGTACGCGAAGTTGCAGCTATGGCGAACTTTTAATCTAAACAAAACCCAAAGTCTAAACGACGCCCTAAGGGCTGTATATATGGAGGAAGAGGGGGGGGGGATTTCGTGGCCCTTGAGGAAGGGGTCCGAAACCAACCCTATCTCTTGTTTCCCCACACATACGGACTCTAAAAACAGCCTATACTTATGTATTTCGAAATTACATGGGCCTGGCCCAATAATAAGGTGACGCAGCACCTAGAATAGCCTCTGGACGAAAGTTATGAAGTAGCATCTTGTATATTTCGTCCAAGGCTTCATGCACGCATTATGGTTGCTTCAACGTCCTGAAATCATCACTTGTAACTCCGTTCTTGTTCCCCATGCGCATGCCATCATCTCCATGCTTGTTCTTGCTCCAATGTTCATCCTTCTCAAAGCTAGGCCCTTCATTTGTAAGCAAAACAAATGTATCCAATTTAGGCAGCATCATATTCTCATGAACATTAGAATCATTACCAAGAAACGAAAGTACCTGGTAATTTAATTGGCGTGCGCGAGCTCTAGTAATTGGTCCAGTATGTATAGCAGCAGGGGCTGTGGGTGTAACAATGGTATTGATGTCCTCATCATCCTCCCCTTCTTGAAATGAAGTCGTCCTCGACGGAAGCTCATCTTCCTCACCCAAATAAGGCTTCAAATCTGCAATGTTAAAAGTGGGACTAACCCCAAAATCTGCAGGCAGCTCAAGTTTATATGCATTATCATTTATTTTCTCTAACACCTTAAAAGGACCATCAGCACGTGGCATTAGCTTTGATTTGCGCAAAATCAGGAAATCTATCCTTACGCAAATGTAACCAAACAAGATCTCCAGGTGCAAACACAACATGTTTTCTACCCTTATCTCCAGCAAGTTTATATTTAGCATTCATACGCTCAATGTTTTCCTTAGTTAACTCATGCATTTTTAAGATCAATTCAGCACGTTGTTTAGCATCAAAATTAACCTTCTCCGAAGATGGAAGAGGCAACAAATCAATAGGTGCACGACGTAGGAAACCATACACAATTTCAAAAGGGCACATCTTAGTAGTAGAATGCAATGAACGATTATAAGCAAACTCAATATGAGGCAAGCATTCTTCCCACATTTTCTTATTATTCTTCAAAACAGCCCTAAGCATAGTAGACAATGTTCTATTGACTACTTCAGTTTGTCCATCAGTTTGGGGGTGACAAGTAGTACTAAAAAGCAGTTTAGTCCCCAACTTAGCCCATAAACATCTCCAAAAGTGGCTAAGAAATTTAGTATCACGATCTGAAACAATAGTATTTGGCACACCATGCAAGCGAATAATTTCACGAAAGAACAAATCAGCAACATTAATAGCATCATCGCTTTTATGACATGGATGATAAAATGAGCCATCGAGACTTCTGTCGATGGCACAGTGGAACTCTCAATGAAAGCACCAATGTCGGAGTCAAAACCGGCCGATCTCGAATAGGGGTCCCGAACTGTGGGTCTGAGGATCGAAGGTAATAGGAGACAAAGGGGACACGACGTTTACCCAGGTTCGGGCCCTCTTGATGGAGGTAATACCCTACTTCTTACTTGATTGACTTTGATGAGTATAGGGGTTACAAGAGTTGATCTACCTTGAGATCGTAATGGCTAAACCCTAGATGTCTAGCATGTATGATTATGATGATCTCTACGGACTAAACCCTGCGGCTTATATAGACACCGGAGGGGCCTAGGGTTGTACAAAGTCGGTTTACAGAGAAAGGAAACTACACATCCAGACGCGAAGCTTGCCATCCACGAAAAAGAAAAGTCCCATCCGGACATGGGGGAAGGCCTTCTATCTTGTATCTTCACGGCCCATCAGTCCGTCCCATGTCACATAGCCCGGACACCCGGGGACCCCATAATCCAGGACTCCCTCAATCTCAAAGATGAGTTGTATATGCTGCAACCAGAAGGTTTTTTCGATCCTAAAGGTGCTAACAAAGTGTGCAAGCTCCAGCGATCCATCTATGGACTGGTGCAAGAATCTCAGTGTTTGAATATACGCTTTGATGAGGTGATCAAAGCATACGGTTTTATACAGACTTACAGTGAAGCCTGTATTTACAAGAAAGTGAGTGGGAGCTCTGTAGCATTTCTGATATTATATGTGGATGACATATTGTTGATTGGAAATGATATAGAATTTCTGGATAGCATAAAAGGATACTTGAATAAGAATTTTTCAATGAAAGACCTCAGTGGAAGTTGCTTACATATTGGGCATCAAGATCTATAGAGATAGATCACGACGCTTGATAAGACTTTCAATGAGTACATACCTTGACAAGATTTTGAAGGAGTTCAAAATGGATCAGTCAAAGAAGGAGTTCTTGCCTATATTGTAAGGTGTGAAGTTGAGTTAGACTCAAACCCCGACCACAGAAGAAGATAGAGAGAGAATGAAAGTCATTCCCTATGCCTCAGCCATAGGTTCTATAAAACTATGCCATGCTGTGTACCAGACCTGTTGTGTGCCTTGCCATGAGTTTGGCAAGGGGGTACAATAGTGATCCAGAAGTAGATCACTAGATAGCGGTCAAAATTATCCTTAGTTACCTTAAAGAGGACTAAGGAATTTTTTCTCGGTTATGGAGGCGATAAAGAGTTCGTCGTAAAGAGTTACATCGATGCAAGCTTTGACACTGATCTAGATGACTCTAAATCTCAATCTGGATACGTATTGAACGTGGGAGAAATTAGCTGGAGTAGCTCCATGCAGAGCATTGTAGACATAGAAATTTGCAAAATACATACAGATCTAAATGTGGCAGACCCGTTGACTAAACTTCTCTCACAAGAAAACATTATCACACCTTAGTACTCTTTGGGTATTAATCACATGGCGATGTGAACTAGATTATGGACTCTAGTAAATTCTTTGGGTGTTAGTCACATGGCGATGTGAACTATGAGTGTTAATCACATGGCGATGTGAACTAGATTATTGACTCTAGTGCAAGTGGCAGACTGAAGGAAATATGCCCTAGAGGCAATAATAAAGTTGTTATTTTATATTTCCTTATTCATGATAAAGGTTTATTATTCATGCTAGAATTGTATTGATCGGAAACATTAATACATGTGTGAATACATAAACAAACACCGTGTCCCTAGTGAGCTTCTACTAGACTAGCTTGTTGATCAAAGATGGTTAAGGTTTCCTAACCATGGACATGAGTTGTCATTTGATAACGGGATCACGTCATTAGGAGAATGATGTGATGGACAACACCCATCTGTTAGCTTAGCATAATGATCATTCAATTTTATTGCTATTGCTTTGTTCATGTCAAATACATATTCCTTCGACTATGAGATTATGCAACTCCCAGATATTGGAGGAATGCCTTGTGTGCTATCAAACGTCACAACGTAACTGGGTGATTATAAAGATGCTCTACAGGTATCTCTGAAGGTGTTTGTTGAGTTGGCATAGATCGAGATTAGAATTTGTCATTCCGAGTATCGGAGAGGTATATCTGGGCCCTCTCGGTAATACACATCATAAGCTTGCAAGCAAACGACTAAGGAGTTAGTCACGAGGTGATGTATTATGGAACGAGTAAAGAGACTTGCCGGTAACGAGATTGAACTAGGTATGCAGATACCGACGATCGAATCTCGGGCAAGTAACATACCGATGGACAAAGGGAATTACATATGTTGTCATAACGGTACGACCGATAAAGATCTTCGTAGAATATGTAGGAGCCAATATGGGCATCCAGGTTCCGCTATTTGTTATTGACCGAAGAGGTGTCTCGGTCATGTCTACATAGTTCTCGAACCCGTAGGGTCCGCACGCTTAAAGTTCGATGACGATATAGTATTATATGAGTTATGTGATTTATTGAATCGAATGTTGTTCGGAGTCCCGGATGAGATCACGGACATGACAACGAGTCTCGAAATGGTCGAGAGGTAAAGATTGATATGTAGGACGAGGGTATTTGGACACCGGAAGTGTTTCGGGGGGTACCGGGTACTTATCGGGTCACCGGAAGGGGTTCCGGGCACCCCCGGCAAAAGATATCGGCCTTATGGGCCAAGAGGGTAAATGCACCAGCCACAAGGGGCTGGTGCGCCCCCCATATGGGCTGGCCTAGGAGGAGAAGGAAAGAGGGGGAGGGAAAGGAAAAGAGTGGACTAGGATTCCCCCTTCCTTCCCTCTCCCCCACTCTTCCTCCTTCAACAAACATGGCAGGGGCGCGGTCAAGCTCAGGAGCCCAAGTAAGATTCAGACCTACTTGGGGTGCCCGTTGGCCTCTCCCCTCTCCCTCCCACCTATATATATATATATCAGGAGGGGCGCCTAGCACACACCAGACAATTGCCTAGCTGTGTGCGGCGCCCCCCTCCACCGTTTACACCCCCGGTCATATTTTCGTAGTGCTTAGGCGAAGCCCTGCGGAGATAACTTCACCATCACTGTCACCATGTGTCGTGCTGCCGGAACTCATCTACTACCTCGCTGTCTTGCCGGATCAAGAAGGCTGAGGACGTCATCGAGCCGAATGTGTGCAGAACGCGGAGGTGCCGTGCGTTCGGCACTAGATCGGTTGGAGCGCGAAGAAAGTTCGACTACGTCAACTGCGTTGAAAATGCTTCCGCTTATGGTCTATGAGGGTACGTAGACACACTCTCCCCCTTTTTTTGCTATGCATCTCCTTGATAGATCTTGCGTGTGCGTAGAATTTTTTTTGTTTTCCATGCAACGTTTCCTAACAAAAAGCTCAAGCTCCGGTATGCACAAGGCATGCCAAGATAATATTTCAAGAAGTCTCGAGCATCTAATCTTGGGGATGCCCCGGTAGGCATCCCACCTTTCTTCATGAACAATTATCGGTTAGTATCGGTTAAACCTAAGTTTTTGCTTCTTCACATGATGTGTGCTATTCTTGGAATGCCATTTTATTTTGTTTTGCTTGCTATTTTAATAAAATACTTAGATCTGAAAGTTTTAAATGAGAGAAAGTCCTCAAATTGCTACCCATTCACTTAACTACTCGCTTGACCTTCACTTATATCTTTTTGGAGTAGTTTGTCATTTACTCTTGTGCTTCACTTATATCCTATGAGTAAATTGTTGAATGAACTGAATATCATGAAGTTGAAATTATATGTTCATATCATGCCTAGTAGTACCTTCACGTTGGGTTTAGAAAGTGAAATCTATTGAAGCTTGACAGTCACAATATTGGTCATACAAGCAATTCATGAATGATTAGTATAAGGAAGAGAACTCCACATACAAATATATTATCTTGGACATCTTTTATGATTGTGAATACCCATTAATTATTTTCAAGCTTGAGCAAATTAGTTGAAGTTTGACAAGGAAGACAACGCAATGAGTTATGGTTGTGTATATTTGCATAGAAGTTATATTGTTATGGATCCTCCAACATGTGGTTTTGCTTAGGATCCTTTGCTAGCCAAAAAATCGTACTAAGTAGAGATACTACTTGTGCATCCAAAAAACCATAAATCCAATTTCTTGCCATGAGTGTCCACCATACCTACCTACAGATGAATAAGTTTCTTCAAGTAAGTTGTCATCGGTGCATAAAGCAATAAAAATTTCTCCTAAATGTGTTTGATCTTTTATTGTGAGGGAAAATAAGCGTTGTACAAACTTGTGATGGCAAAGCAATAAAAGCGATGTACTACATAATAAAGGTTGCTATCATAAGGGGCAATATAACGTGACGTTCCTTTGCATTAAGAGCTTGCACATCCAAAAATAAAAAGTGCATGACAACCTGTGCTTCCCTCTACGAAGGGCCTGCCTTTTACTTTACGAATTTACTTTTGTGCAAGAGTCAATAGTATGCATTCTCATTTCAACCTCAATTTTTCTCTAGTTGGCAAGCATCATGTGGTGGGGAAAGATCTAGGCAGTGTGCCGGAAGCGCCTGCCGGGGGCTGGCCGCCTGCCGAGGACCTGGCCCTCTTCACCCTTCGGGCCAGCGTCTCCGCGTCCCTGCAAAGATGAAAACAAGTCAAGATAAACAGCACAGTTTGAGGAGACGGAGATGACAAAAAAGGAGCAAGACGCTTACTCATCCTCCACCTCCTCCTCTGCTGCCTTCCTCTTCCTCCTTGGGCTGAGGGACCCGAAGTCGAAGACGACCTTCGTGTCGACGTCTGCCGGAGGAGGGGAAGAAGGTGGAGTCTGAACGCGCTTGGACGAATAAGAGGCAGTTGCTTTCTTCTTCGCCACCGCGGCCTTCACCAACTTCTTCGCCGCCACGACCCTCGTTTGGCGCATGAACGCCTCCTGGGCTTGCCGCGGTTGCACGGCCCTGCCGGGCCGGACTGGCTCGCCAGAGCTGGCCCGCTGTAGGACTCGCCCTCTCCCCGTGGCCGGAGGATCGACAGTCTCGTCCTCCTCCTCCTTCGACGAGTCGTCGACCACATCCTCAATGAGAGGGGCCCCAGTGCCGGCGCTACTGGCCTCCCCAGTGGACTCCGCCCACTGGGCGAGCTCCCTCTCCTCTTCGGTCGTCGCAGCCTTGTCCTCCACCCCGCCGGCGCTGCCAGCCTCCTTGGCGAGCTCTGCCTCTGCCGCCCTGGCGGCGATGTAGTCCAACTCCGCCTGGGTGTGTCCTAAACAAGCAGCGGCTCGGCGCGGACGTACTTCTCCTCCAAGGTATCAAAAAACTCCTGCACTTGATCCTCCGACGGCTCGGCCCAATTTCGGACGAGGCCGTGCGTGTTGAACTCCGGCATCATGGCGATGATGTCGTTTCGGCGCGCGTTGTTGCTCAGCGGGACCACCCCCGCTGGCAACCCAAACATGGGCCCCTTGGCAACCTTGCCGGTCTTGGCGGCCTTGCCGGACCGTACGACCTTGCCGTCGCGGTTCACGTCAAGCTGGAAGAGCCGCTGGCAGAAGTGGGCCGTGAGGTTGCGGTCCAGGCCTGGGTGAAGCCTCATGATGTCGGCCGCGTTCATGAAGAGCCAGGCCAGCCTCCCCTTGTTGTGCAGCGGAGCGATTCAGTGGCGGATGAAATCCGCCCCGATCATCTCGAGGGTGAGCCCGGCCTCGGTGAGGCGAAGAATTCTGGTGGTGGCGACCGTGAGCTTCGCGTCGTCGGCGTCAACATTGCTCCAGTCGCTTCTGCGGACCGGCGGCGCCTGGCGAACCTGGCAGAACTCCTGCGGGTCCTCTTCCTCAATCCAGCACCACCGGCCCTGCCACTCCTCCCACCTCTCCTTCTGAGTGCCCTCCGGCTATGTCCCCTTGGAACTTGGGATCCAGGCGACACCACCGGAAATGGCGCTCCCCTTTTGCATCCGAGGGAAGAAGTAGTGGCGGAAGAGCGCCGTGTTGAGATGCACCCCGGCGAAGCCCTCGCAGAGATGCGCAAAAAGAGCCATGCACACCACGGCATTTGGGGTAAAATCCAGAAGGTGAAAGCCGTAGGTATGCATGACATCGTTGAAGAAATCAAAGAAGGGGGGGGGCAGAGGCCGCAGGAGAAGTAGTCGATGAAGAATGGCTACCGATCCGGGCTGGCCTTGGCGAAAGCAGCTGGGATGACGCGCGTGGCAGGATGCCCCGTCCCCCCCCCCCGTCTTGCACCCCCACAGGTGCTTGAAGTAGTCCCGGAGATGGACCGCATCCACTGTCGTGGGGAAGTAGGCGGACTGCGTCCGCCGTACCGCCAACTCGCTCTCCAGCGGCTCCTCCGCCCCGGCGTCCTTGGCCACTCCCTTGTCTTTACTAGTTTTGGGTGCCACGGCAGCTGCAAGAGGCGAAGGGGGAAAGACGATGGGGGCGCGGCGGCAGCGAGCAAAGGTGAGAGCTTGAGAGGGAGGAAGAAGGGGACAGCGGTTCCGAGATTGGGGAAAGCACGGAGGGTAAATG